>NC_092419.1:14077341-14377341 GCF_040894005.1 Engystomops pustulosus | reverse complement strand
GCTGTGATTATTCATACATACAAGTCAATGGAAGGGTGAGATTCTCATTGCATGCAGTTCACATCTGTGGCCACTAGATGTCAGCGCAGGCTACATGGAAACGTATGGCGATCCTGGTGATTCACAACCGCTACACAGAGGGGCGGAGACTTCGAAGAAATGTATTACAGCAAATATAGTTTTGGAAAAATCTCGCTGTGATTCTATAATGATGTTTTTGGTGGCGGAGGATATTTATGGCGCCGGTCACTTTTTCCTGTTGACTTCAATGGAAACATTGAAACTTTCATGGGAATAAGCGACTGCAGTTTTCCATAGAAGCCGTGCTGGGAATATTTCCTGCTGCAGAACCTCTTATAATTACTCTTCTCTTGCATTGCAGGAGTGATAAAACCTCCTGCCACATCATAACACATTCAGTTTTTTTTAAACAACCTCCAGGTTTTTTTGGATCTTTTTGGGGGCATTATATTGGGGCATCCCTAACCCTACATTTTTTTACTTTTTTCCCATTTTGTGTTACTTACAACTTTTTAAACACTTTTTTTTTTGGGTAGGAAGACAGAACCAACTTTTTTTAACTTATTTTTTTTAATTTTATTTATACAGTGTAGCAAATCCGAAATTGTAGAGGAGTAACTAAAGATTTACTGCCAAAAATATCACCTACAATTTTCCTCCATACAGACATTGCTTGGAGGACACTACAGGCGGTTAAGAACAAGATAGGTTCCTTGGGTTTGTACTTAAGTTGAATTTGTATTTAAGTCGAAACTGTATATTTTATAATTGTAGCTCCAAACTAAATTTTTTTTTCCGTCCCAGTGACAATTGGATTTTTAAAAGTTTTTGCTGTAATGGGACCAAGGATTATCAATAAAGCTTCATTACAGACACTTTACAGCTGATTATTGCAATTTAGGACTATAGTAACATCCAGGGAGGTCATAGTGGGCAGAGGATTCCATCTGCAACTAGAGGTCGTCTGTAAGTCAGGTGTCCTTAAGTAGGGGGCCGCCTGTATACTATATTATATTCCACAGCCACCCGTACTTGACTATATAGTGTAAGTGGTGAAAGAGGGACAAATGAGGACATTTTTTTCCATAAGTCACGTCCCCTGTTCCCTTTGCTCCGCCTTTTATTCTAGCCTTATATTTTGCCCCCCTAGTAGCTCCTATATATTGTGTTATATATGTATTATCATTATATTGTGCCCCTCTACTTCCTTTTTATGATTAATAAAAAAATAAATAATGAACAGTTACTCACCTCTCCCTGTTCCTTTGCAGCAGTTCTGCTTCCTCTTTGCTGCTGTGTGTCGATCTGTAGCCACCAGATAGGATGACATTGTATCATCATGCATGATGCGCTACATACAGCACCAGCAGAGGCACAGTAATAGTGCAGAGAGTTGACGGTTTTCTGCATTATCAATCTAATCAACAGTTCTACCGCTGCCCTGGGCAGAGCCCAAAATAGCTGGGACTGTCCCGCTGCATATGGGATGAGTAGGAGTTATGTAAAAGGTTAATTATCCTTTGATAGTGGTGGGGGACATATAGGGAGTTTGTGTATCATAAATTTCAACCAAGGGAGCAGCAGTTGGAGGATTTATGATACTTACACTGCCAGACATGAAAGGAGATCAGTGTTGTGTTCATATCATGGACGCTGAATGATCTTTTGTGTGAGTGCCACTTGATGGCTACAGCTTACTACACGAGCGTTTACACTTAAGACAAAGTGGAGACACTAGGTTTATGCTTCTGACCACAATTGGAGCCAATTATTAAACAGAAAATTTTCAGAACTCCCTTATTCTGAAGCCTTCCTTGTCAACTCTCTTATTAAGGAAAGTCCCTTATGGTTACACTTGGTCCTGACAAAATACTTGCCTCTCCTTCAGGGGTGAACCTAAACTCTCTGCTGCTATAGAATGACAGACGCACCATCCACCCCCTCCCTCATCCAGTAGTAATATTGATATATAATATGTATATTATATATTTGGTTATTTTTTTTTTAGGTGGGTTCTCCATTTAGTGTATCGCACCCATGCTGACATCAGAGACTTTTTTTTAAAGTGGAAGGTCCTATTTTTTAGCAGATAACTGTGTTTCTGATGCCGCCCCCCATCTTGCTGCAGGTGGCGCCGCCTGAGGCAGGAGGCACAACTTGACTCGTGGCTGGTGCATTCCTGTTCTCCATGTGTGCCCAAAATTTTAGAGTCTACCCCAATCTATAAGCAATGAATTGTGTTTGGCTGAAAAATAGAAGATTTTGGGGGACATTCGCTACTTTTTGTCCGCCATTTTTCTGCCGAACTAAGTATGTAAAAAGCAGCATTTTCAAAATTGTTTAAGGTTTTCGCCATAGGAGTAACTTTTTTTTACCTCGGCTCCCTGAAGTAGACTGTGATCTCACGGATTAACACATGTTATAATGTAAATCTTCTGGGCTTCTAGAGTGTCAGAGAATGACCTCATAATGAGCTTAAAGGGGTTTTCCCACGAAGACAAGTTAGGCCCTATCCACGGGATGGGGCCTAACTTGCTGATCAGTGGGGTCTCAGTGTTGAAGGGACACAGACCCCGACCGTAGTTACAGCTCTGAAATCCCTTGCTTCGAGAACTGTGTGCATCAGTCCCCCTCCTTCTCTAACTATAGTTGACAAATGCTGCCTGATAAACATTGACCACCCAGTTAAGGTGTAAACTGTAGCACCTGCACTCTGTAAACTTTTAAACACTTTTTTGGACGGAGTCCATCCATTTTTTAGCGAATACTAATAAAAGCTATATTTTAAGTGACCAATGGGTTCACGTGTCCCTTCATGGGACATAGACATTGGCGGTCATTTACTAAGGGCCCGAATCGCGCTTTTCCGGTGGGTTACCCAAATTTTTCCGTTTTGCGCTGATTTTCCCTGAATTGCCCTGGGTTTTTGGCGCACGTGATCGGATTGTGGCGCATCGGCGCCGGCGTGCACGCGACGGAAAGCGGGGGGCATGGCCGTTCCAAAACCATACGGATTTTGAAAAACCGCCGCATTTTAAAAAAAAAGGGTCGCTTGACACGCGCTTACCTGCACCCGGCCTGGCTTGGTGAACTTCAGTGCACTCCGATGGAATTCATCGCAGCAGCGACACCTGGTGGACATCGGGCGCACTACCTTAGTGAATAGCCGGAAGACCAGAATCCTCCACACAGAAAGCGCCGCTGGATTGCGAATAGACCGGGTAAGTAAATCTGTCCCATTAAGTCTATGTGAAGCCTCAGCACAGGGGACATGACTCTATTTCGGACAATTACAACTTCAGGAAGAAGGAAGTGACTATGAGAAGAAGTCTCCATGAGCTCTCATAGAAATCGAGCCGTTCATCATTCTTACTCCTGATGTAGTTCAGGAAATTATTTTGTTAGAGGAAAACACTTTTACCATCAATTTTCCATCATGACAGGTCCGGGGTTTCCTCTGCTTTGTTGCTTTGAAAAAACGTAAAGGGGTTTTTCAGCACATAAAAAATGTGGGATTTTTGGGATCTTTAACGTGATTTCTCCTTGACCTTGTTCCAGACATTGCCAGGATTCACACTTCTCTGTACATCTTGGGTCTCCCGACAATCTGGAAAATGCTGATCATTAACTAATCATTAACTGAAGCAGTGACCCAACACAACCGGTGATGGTGTAAAGGAACATCTCCATGGGGTCACCAGGACGTGGAGAAAATTTGGAACCCATCCACTCTCCAGACTGGGCTGCTGTAGGATCAGGGAGAATTTTTTTTGTAGTGACAGGTACTGGAAAACCCCTTTTTCCCCAAATCCCAAATTAGCTACCAGATCACCAACCGAGAGACCCGGTATAACATAGGTAACATTATCATGAGAAGTAAATTTCTCATGTTACGAACAAGCTTGTGGCCCCTGTCCAGAAGAAGGATATCAGGCAGTGCTTATGCTACACAAGCACATGTGTGTTGTCTCCGTGCTTGTTCCTTCATGACTGAGTAGCAGATTCCTATATGGAACCAAAGAGTGGAGCACCCTGGTGTCCGAGACAGCCAAAAGAGTAGTCACCCACCCACCAGAGGGGCCTCTCGGTCCAGCAGGCTATCTCTGTACAGCCCGTAGCTCTACCGCTGTATAGACCTGGGCCATAGCTTCACCCATACCCTCCACTTGTCATATTACCCCCTCCTCCACCCAGAACATGACTCTTGCCTCTAAGCTGGAGCCACATAACAAGCCGGCGCTTACGAGCTGTTTAGTAATGGAGGTTATCCCCCGGACGTACATCCTGGCAATGCCCTCCGCCTGGTATTTGCATTAGATAGGATCATGCCATACACTAATGTATCAAATCTCTTTTGTCTCCTACGATAAGAATCATGTAATAGCTGGTCGGTAAGTCGTGGATTGTTTGTACGTGATGATAAGGTGCTATTATGCCTATACTTGTATGAGGAGCTCTGAAAGAGACACCTTAAGGCTCGGCATTGTCTACAAGAATGTTGTGGTTTATGGTATTGTGCCAAGATTTTGTGGAATACCCATTTTAGAGAGTTATTGACTGTAACGACAATGTAGGATGTGGTGGGGCATGCACTGGGCACCAGGCTTACATATCCCAGAACATCTGGCTGTCAGGATTCAGAGGTAGTGGATGATGACGTAAGCCAACACCTGGGAATGGAGTCTAAGTGGCACCTAGTTACCTAGTCACCAGAGCTTGCCGCAAAATGGGTCAGACTTGCTGCGGCACGGTACCACCAGGCCATTCCACAGGCTCAACTTTGTCCGTGGTGGTGGCCAAGGCGAGGTACAGAGTCATGGCGCAGAATCGTGGTCGGGGACAGGCAGGAGGTCGAGACAGGTAACACAGGATCGAAGTCAGGAGCACGGCAAAAGGTCAGGGCTGGCAGCAGAGTAGCGAAGTCAGGGACAGAACCCGGGTCAAAACGGAATTCACCAAATAATCGCAGAGCATAGGAACAAGCTTTTCACTAAGACACAAAGATCTGGGGGGGGGGGGGGAGGCATGTTGGAAGAGGCTGGCTATTTATAAGATTGCCAGGTGGCCAGCGCCAATTAGCGGCCGGAGCCATCACTGAAGCGCAGTCAGGTAAGAGAGCCTGCCGCACATGAGAGGGGCACAGGGAGGCACACGGGTGCGCCTGTGACCCGGAACAGGGGTCGCAGGAGCACCCGTGACACTGGCGGAGCAGCCAACTAAAATTATTATCTTGTAGTTATCAGGCTTTACTGTTCCTGACATCAGTGTTGGCATAAGATACTGTATATAATGTGTGCACACGAGAACCACCAACAGCAGGTAATAACCTGAGAATATACCTGGAATGGGCCTAGAAGCTTTTATGGGGCCATTGTGGCTGTATTAGGGATATTGTAAATGGAATAGGGGGCATTGATGGTGTTCTAGATGTCACTGAAGGCTTTGCGGTTGCTGTGGTTTCAATGTATGACCATTGTGACTCTTGCAGTCCCATTGTGGGAGCAATGGTGGCATTGTGGAAGACTTTAGGAGATAATGATCATATGGTATTGCTCTGGACATGGAGAAATTGTAGATAGTGGGTATTAGGAGTCCAGACATTTGGGTTTCTTGTGAAGGAACAATGTGACTGTTTTGGATGGCATCATGGAGACCCGCCAGAAGCCACATGTGTAAAAGAGGTAAAATGCCAAATCATCACTGATGGGAGCTGGAGCCATGCAGACTACAGGCGCCTGGTGGTGAGTCCAATAGGCCCCTCGGAAAATGAACATCTGAACATCAACATCTGACTAAACCATAGTATCCTACTTAGGCACCATTCCATTAGGAGAGACGTGTACCAACTTCAAACATATAACTACCCGGCAAACTCATCCTTCGGGCTACTTGATCTGCAAAGATGAATAGAAATCCAAATAGAATGACAATGAACCCAGAAGGTATCAAGGAAACATTGCCATAATGCTGACCCTTAGCCATGTTAAACAAGGGATCTCTAAATTTACAATTATGCATAAATATGATGTCACTAGTTGGGAGAAAGTGTCACATAGTCATATAGTATAAACAGACAGACAATTGATATGCCACCATGTTAATCCAGAGGCTGGACCAGAAAAATTGAAATTTTTTTCCTGACTTTTGCTCAAAAGAAAGACATTGGGGGTCATTCACTAAGGGTCCGATTTGCGCATTTTCGTCGGGTTTCCCATATTTTTCCGATTTGCGACGTTTTTCCCTGAATTGCCCTGGGTTATTGGCGCACCGGCGCCGGCCTTCACGCAACAGAAATTGGGGGGGGCGTGGCCGTCGGAAAACCCGACGGATTCGGCAAAACCGCGGGATTAAAAAAAAAAAAATGTGTCGCTTGACACGCATTTACCTGCACCAGGAATAGGATTGTGAACTTCAGTGAACTCTGACGGACTTCAGCGCAGCAGCGATACCTAGTGGAAATCTGGCGCACTACCTTAGTGAATCCCGGAAGAACCCAAATCCTCCTCTGAGAACGCGCCGCTGGATCGCGACAGGACCGGGTAAGTAAATCTGACCCATTTTGTCCCTTCTTGATCTTGTCCAATGTATCAACCATCACAACGACCTGTGGTAGAGACTTCCATGTTCTCACTCCTCTTACAGTAAAGAATCACCTCCCTGTGGTCTACAATGGCCTTAGATGTAAAAAGCATTGATGAGCCCATAGAAAAAGCTGGAACAGAACGACCCAATCTTCTACACCCCAGTGAGTAGGATTCTAGCAGCACCACGCTGCCCCTCACCTTCTACCTTCCCCCGGGGCAGCTACACCCTGATTCTCTAATACCGTGGTCTTATGTCTAATGGAGCATTCCCACAGATCCGGTCTTGTTTGCTGAACATACGATTGTCAATGTGCAGGTGACTCATGTATCTACACAAAACTTGGTTACACCTTCGAAAATAATTGTTCTAAAGTTTTGGCCTCCAAGGGATTTATACTAAAGACTAAGTCAATACCACAATATTAGCTGGGAGGATGAGATCTGCGGTAAAAGTCACGAGAAGTTTACACCCTACGAGGGAGTCTTTTTTAGGTGGTTGTGCACATTCGCTGACTGTGGGAAGAACCTGCTGATTTTGGTGGGATCAGTCAACCATCTCGGGTGTATCATATGTCCCGAAATAGAAGACTTCAGGTGATTGGTTTGGTTGGGCATGTCATTAGCCATCACCAAGCCAACTAGGGATGTGAGGGATCATGAGGAATGTCCACTTGATAATTTGGAAGACATCTAGCTAAGAAGTACTGTACCTCTATAATGTCCAACCCAATCCATTTCTCCTCTACCTCTCTGCCAGTCTCTCCACTGGTTACACATTGCAAAACACATTCAGTATAAATATTAACCATGACAAAGCCGCCCACAACCTGTCCGCTCCAAATGTCTCTGAACACATCAGCCAATACCGTCCCACACATAATCTACGATCCTTCTCGTATCACCATCCGCACTTCTCACAACCATCTCCAGGACTTCTCCCGTGCGTCCCCCATAATCTAGAAGTCTCTTCCAAACTGTGTCAGACTGTCCCCCACCTTCCCATCCTTTAGATTGGACCCATCTTTTTAGGAACACCTACAACACACAATGGGGCACATTTACTTAGAAAGTCGGAAAATGCACTAAAATTGCTCTTTCTGCGTGGTCTCAGGTCTGAAACCAAAGCTACTGTGCATGCGCAGAACGTCGGCTTTGTGCATGAGGGTGTGCAGGTCCTTGTAGCTGTGCTCTGAAGATCTCAGGGTAGGAGGATCAAGGAGGCTACTGGGGCGTGGAGTAGCCGCACGGTGTAGCCTCAGCTACGGATACTCCACGCCCCATTAGCCTCTTTGGTAAATTAGCATATTACCACAATTAAAGATTAAAAAAGATAAAGGGGACTAAATGATTAGCCCTCAAAAGGGTTATCCTCACATACATTAGAGGCACCTACCCCTGGATCTACCTTAATAGGTAGATCCGTGGTGGTAGGTTTCCTTTAATGATGCACCACAGAAAAGATGGAGAATTCTGTCGGGCCAGTGCAGGGAAGCGACAGATTCCAGTGCAGACACTTCTTAATTATCTGTACAAGCCTCTTTAGCCTAGAAGAACATGCAAAGTGCAAAGTCCGACAAAAGTGCAGCGCAAAGCCCTTGGTAAATGTGCCCCAATATCCACCCTCCCATATGGATTGAGAGGCCTCACCGGCAGGGTCCTTCTTTCGCTTTTTCTAGTTCTAGTTTTTCTAGTGAACCACTGATGGAATGTGCAGCACTTTGGTTTATTCTCCTATAAGCGTCCTCAAGTTTAGGACTAAAAAAACTTGGTAACTTGTGCTTGATTAGGGTAGAAAAAGGTTTCCATCTGCTGCGAAGAGTTGTCCAAGATTCACGTCCTATCACCTGGTAGTGGAGAATGGGTGTCCCAATAGTAGGACCAATCACAAGAACTAGGGGGTCAAGTCTTCCTTATTTGGCCAGAGGAGAGGTCATGGGCCAATCTCATCCATGATAGGAAGGTTATGGGGCTAATTAAGTTACTTAGTTGTTTCTACCGGTCACTTAGATATTTAATGCCGGGACAGGACGGTTGTTTTATTATCACTTCATTCAAAGGGGAAACACAGGATCGGTGATTGAACCCGACTACTCATGCTCCTAGAAACTATAGGATTATAAGGGGGGCGCACGGGGCGTGAGCCCCGGGGCCCCCACCACTTTGTCCTTAAAGGTGCCCCCACCAAATGTGGGCAATGGTGTCGAATCCCGCCGATTTCCCGCCGATCAGTCTATGGCAGAGTGAGGGAACAATAAGTTCCCTGCTCTGCCATAGACGATGCAATGCAAATAAAGATGGTGGCGCCCTGCCGCTGGCGGCGCAGCATGTGATGTCGCAGCGTGTGGGAGCTGTATATAGTGGAGACTGGAGACGCTTTATATAGTTATTGCTATTGACTAATATATAGCGATTGCTGTTCCCTGTCTGGACCACATTCAATGGGGGCCCCCACCATATTTTGGGCCCAGGGTGATACAAGATTGGCCCCCACCAATCTTAATCCGGTCCTGGGTGATACATTTATGGATAACCACTATAAGATATGTGTCTGTTTTGCCGTCTAACATGAAGCCACATATCCTTAAAGGGAACCTGTCATCAGGTTTTACCCCACTAAACTATTAGCCCCCTCAAGTGGGGTATGAAATATTTTTTTCCAGAATTTCCTCTTTCATGTAAAATATCAGCCATATTCCTATAAAAATTTTCCTCCAAAGTCAGGTAAATATGACTCGTCTCACCTCATTTTCACATGATATGAGTCAAGTTTAGTGGTTGCAGGAGTAGTGCAATCCAGAAGTCAGTTTCTTCTGCTCTATAGCACCTAGAAACATGCTGCTGGTTTTATATTAAAGATAATAATCTCTTTCAGATCACATCGTGCTTATGGTTCTGAGAGCTGGATCATACAGAATCTTTATCTGCAGCTCACATTTCCAACCATTTAGCTGCCTGTATCTGGCCCTGTAGCTCACGAAGCCATAAGCTTTTAAAAGATGAGATCTTTGTCTTTAATATGACACTAAAGCTTGTTTCTAGGTGCTATATAACGGAAGATACGGGGTTATGAAATGATAATACCCCTGCAACCACTAAAATTGACTCGTCTCATGTGCATAGGAGGTGAGAAGAGTCATATTTGCCTGACTTTTGGGGAGAATCTTTATGGGTAAACGGGTGAGATGTTACATACAAGAGGGAATTCTAGAAAGTACATTTCATCCCCATTTCAGTTTAGTGTGATAAATTCTGCTGACAGGTTCCCTGTAAATGTGTTGTCTTCCATTCTTCATGGGGTGCTGCAGGTATGGAGTTATCATCCCTTAAGGGCAATGTTTTCTATTTGGGCATAACTTTATTCATACAAGGTCCAATATATCATGCTGCTCCAGTTTCTGAATACAAATGAGAAAAAAGTAGTAATTTGTGGCAAATGGCATGAAATTTTCAACTTTTTGGTCCTTTGCTTCACCCCCTCCAACGCATTGGATCAGTTTTACCTGGAGGGTTCACTTAAAGGGAACCTGTCACCAGGTTTTACCCCACTAGTCTACAAGCCCCCTCTGGTAGGGGATGAAATGTCCTTTCTAGAGTTCCCTCATTTATGTGAAATTTCATCCATTAACCTATAAAAAATAATCTCAGCCCAAGTCACTAAATATGACTCATCTCACCTCATTTTCACATGAGATAAGTCAAGTTTAGCGGTTGTAGGGATACTGTCACTGTAGAAGACCCTATCTTCTGTTCTGTAGAACCTATTAACATGCTGCTGGTGTCATATTAAAGATAAGGATTTCATCTTTCGGATCACATCAGGCTTATGACTTTGTGAGTTACAGAACCAGAGATGGCCAAATACATAGTGAGAAATGCAAGCTGCAGAAAAAGTCAGGAAAATATGACTCTTCTCATCACATTTTCATATTCGATGAGTCAGGGGAAGCAAGGGATGTGTAATTTCAGGAGCGACTATCTTCTGTTCTATAGAATCTAGAAACATGCTTTTTGCATCATAATAAAAGTAAGAATCTCTCAAAGGGAACCTGTCATCAGGAGCCCTTTTTTCTGGCTCCCCCAGAATAGTGTGCACATGTTTATAGTAAAACTTTCTTTTTCTGAGCTATATCAAAGTTTACTTTTCTGTATCCAGTGAGGAGTGTGGCAGAGGTGTATGACATTCTGAGGAGCGGGGATATGGGAGGTTTTATAAAATTTGAAATCGATGTATAATGGAGCGGTTTCCCGAGGGTGAGGGGGAACCACCTCTCACTGGCCACTCCCATGGGACTATGGATACAGCTCTGCAAACAGAAAGGTAAATTTTCATCTAACTTTTTTTTTTTAAAAACCCAGTTTTACTATAAAACCTCTTTGGCAATGTGTACACTATTCTCTATGGGGACATGGGGGAGCCAGAAAAAGTGATTCTGATGACAGGTTCTCCTTAACGGTTCTGTAAACTACAGAGCTGAACTCTACAGGAGGTTAAAAAATAGGCAGGAACTGGATCTTTTTCTGCGCTATGTATTTAGCCGTCTCTGGTTCTGTAACTCACAAAGCCATAAGCCTGATGTGATCCGAAAGATGAAATTCTTATCTTTAATATGACACCAGCAACATGTTAATCGGTTCTACAGAACAGAAGATAGGGTCTTCTACGGTGACACTACTCCTACAACCACTAAATTTGACTTATCTCATGTGAAAATGAGGTGAGATGAGTCATATTTGCCTGACTTGGGCTGAGATTTTTTAATAGGTTAATGGATGAGATTTCACATAAAAGAGGGAATTCTAGAAAGGACATTTCATACCGTATATGATGGGGCAGGTAGATTAATGGGGTGAAACCTGGTTCTCTCTTAAAGGGCACCTACCACCCCGATTCTACCTATAAAGGTAGAACGGGTGGTAGATGGATGAATGGGACGTGAGGATTGCCCTTTTTTGGGCTAATCCTCACGTCCCGGGTGTCTTTTAGAAAACTTTAATGAAGGCATATGTAAATTTTTTTATGCGGCTACTAGTCGCGGCTACTCCACGCCCCAGTAGCCACGTTACTCCGCCTACCATTTAACCTTCGGCGCGCAGCTCCTCTTAGCTGCGCACCCTCATCCGAGTCCCCGGCGTTCTGCGCATGTGCAGAACGCAGGCTTTCGGCTGCGCGACAGCGGCTCCGAGGCCTGAGCTACTGCGCATGCGCAGAAGGCCGAAGACGTTGGGGGACTTGGACGAGGGCGCACAGCTACGAGGAGCTGCGCGCCGAAGATTAAATGGTAGGCGGAGTAACGTGGCTACTGGGGCGTGGAGTAGCCGCGACTAGTAGCCGCATAAAAAAATTTACATATGCCTTCATTAAAGTTTTCTAAAAGATAGTCGGGACGTGAGGATTAGCCCAAAAACGGGCAATCCTCACGTCCCATTCATCCACCTACCACCCCTTCTACCTTTATAGGTGGAATCGTGGTGGTAGGTGCCCTTTAAGTTCTAACATAATCATGAACAGACAAGAGTGAGACGAATTTATCACAAAGATTTATTATTTCATATTTAGTTATCTATACAATACATAGTCCTGAGATCTACGAATCAAAAAAACATCTCATTATGTAAGAAAACCTGATTATGGAAGAGCAGCCGGAGTGAACCCATTGGTGTGAATCGGTCTGGTCGAAGGACTTCATATTCACAGATCTCCGCTGGGGCGATACAATGGGCGACTATGATCAGGGGATGAATAATGGGTGGATAAGGAGGAAAGTCATAAAGGGGCTCGTAGGACAAAGCCGGGTCTTAGGTCGCGTTACTGTGAGTGGTATAGTATGTAATATAAGCCACAGTCGTGCTTTATGGTCATATATGGCATCTGCGTGTGGTGGTTCAGCCGGGCTTTGAGGCAGTCCTATGTCTGTAGTTCCTGCAGTGGAGAAGACCTACAGGGCATTCAGCAACCACATAAGTGCCATTCCCAACCCAAGAGAGAGTGAGACCTTCACGGGACTTCCGCTGTTACACAGGTCTGTGGTACAACACGTGGTGTCATACTGAAAGCTAAAGACGCTGTCGGTCTTGTTGACTGCGCTTTGACAATTTGCTTGACAACCCAGTTTGCTGAAAAATGGCAAGGAACCTATAAAAGGGGAAAAAAAAGGAGTAGTTCATTGAAATGGCAATGTGACCTCATTGTATGACCTAGAAACCCAAGTTTCGGTGTGTGCTTGGAGCTGTTGTGTGACCTAGAACCCAATATGGGGTGTGTGCTTGGGAGTTGTTGTGTGACCTTGGAAACCAATATTCTGTGTGTGAGCTTGAAGGTGTTGTGTGACCTCGAACCCAAGATTTTGTGTGTGCTTGGAGCTGTTGTGTGACTTAGAAGCCAAGATTCGGTGTGTGCTTGAAGCTGTTGGAAGACCTAGAACCCAAGATTCGGTGTGTGTGCTTGGAGGTGTTGTGTGACCTAGAACCCAAGATTGT
This sequence comes from Engystomops pustulosus, assembly GCF_040894005.1. Taxonomy (NCBI): domain Eukaryota; kingdom Metazoa; phylum Chordata; class Amphibia; order Anura; family Leptodactylidae; genus Engystomops; species Engystomops pustulosus. Next base: position 14,364,259 of record NC_092419.1, on the reverse strand, counting down.
GCTGGGAGATAATATCCACAATTCAGTGCTCACATCTCTAATACAATTCTATTTTGAAGGATACTCTAAACTTGAAGTGTGTGTGCTTGAAGATGTTGTGTGACCTAGAACCCAAGATTCGGTGTGTATGCGCTTGGAGGGGTTGTGTGACCTAAAACCCAAGATCCGGTGTGTGCTGGGAGATACAATCCACAATTCAGTGCCAACATCTCTAATAAGATTCTATTTTGGAGGATACTCTAAACTTGAAGTGTGTGTGTGCTTGAAGGTGTTGTGTGACCTAGAACCTAAGATTTGGTATGTGCTTGGAGCTGTTGAGTGACCTAATCCACAATTCGAAAGATACTCTTAGCTAAAACCCAGGATTACATTCACCAGTCTTGTAACCCCAGAGTATACTGTTATCTAGAAATCAATTCTCAATGCCTGGACATGTCATAATGTAAAAATATACTCTAAACTAGAACCCAAGATACAAGGTGACAAGATCTAGTAATGTCAAAGTAAATTCTGAACTAGAACCCATGTACTCTGAAATATGATGCAGAATCCATTGCCCCGATTTCTCATTAAACCAAACTTTATTCCAATCTAGAAGTCAATCAGGCACAATTCAGGCACAGGAAAGCAAGTGTTTCGGTGCTTATCCCTGGGTTCTAGTTCAGAGCAGGTGCTGGTACACTTTAATTGATATCAATAAGAGACGGATAATTAGAAAAGTTAGTTATTACATCAGGTTTATTTTAGATAAGCAGATATAGATAGATGGATATATATATATATATATATATATATATATATATAGGGAGAGGTGTCTGAGGTCAGAACTGTTCTAGTTGCACATGGAAACCAATCAGAGCTCAGCTTTCATTTCCCCACAGCGGATTGGCTTCCATGTGCAACTAGAACAGTTCTGCTCCCAGACACTTCTGATCAATTCTCCCCAGATAATGGGAATCATTTACTAAGGGCCCGATTTGCGTTTTCCCGACGTGTTACCCAGATATTTCCGTTTTGCAGAGATTTTCCCTGTATTGCCCCAGGATTTCGGCGCACGCGATCGGATTGTGGCGCATCCGCGCCGGCATGCACGCGACGGAAATCGGGGGAGCGTGGCTGTAAAAAAAACCCGACAGATTCGGAAAAAAACGCAGCATTTAAAAAAAAAAAAGTGTCGCTCGACTCGCGCTTACCTTCACCCACGATGGCTCGGTGAACTTCAGTGTGTTCCGATGCTCTTCAGCGCAGCAGCACCACCTAGTGGACGTCGGAGGAACTGCCTTAGTGAATCTCGGCCGGACCCGAATCCACCACAGAGAACGCGCCGCTGGATCACGAATGGACCGGGTAAGTAAATCTGCCCCAATGAATCTATACATATTGGGGGAGATTTATCAGAAGTCTCTTAGAGCAGAACTATTCTAGTTGCCCATGGCAACCAATCAGAGCTCAGCTTTCATTTTCCCACAGCTGTTTATAACATTAAAGCTGAGCTCTGATTGGTTTCCATGGGCAACTAGAACAGTTTTACCTCAAACACTGGTAATAAATCTCTCCTATCGAGAGAGAAATAGATGATAAATAGATAGTTTATAGATAAATGTGAGATAAATAACTGAAAATCTGACGGCAGTGTGTACTTTCCATTGACATTACAAAAAAAAAGAAATAAAAAAACAGAACAGAAGTGACTTTCCTCAGATAAGAACCATTATGGGCTGTAATTACCTAGGTAGGCCTTGGTTTTGAAGCAGCTGCCGGTGCAGTCTACAGTCGAGCCCCTGCTCAAGCAGGCGGTTATGAAACGGAAATCGCACACGTTGCACGTCAGGGAACTGGCTGCAAGAGAGCAAAACATAAACATCGAAAAATTATACGTTATATTCCGGATATATTCTATATTGTTACATGTAAAGGTCCTCTGAACTCGGTTTAGAGTAGAATCACCAGGAAATTCTATGGCCGTCTACGTTTGGTTCTGAAGAACCTCTTGGGATTGCATAAAGGGAAGGTTTCTTAGCTTTAGGATTTTATCCCCCCTATTTATCGAGAAATGGAACAGAGTTCTTGTATTATTTCTGCTGTAACAAGCTTCTTCTTTCATGGTCCTTCAAAGTAGAGATCAAACGTAAGGTCACTTAGATACTCGTCAAACTTGTCACACAAGACCAAGTATCAGGACTTCATTAGAAAGAAGGAAATGAAGGCTCCTACTTACTCCTGTCCAGGTCTGGACACCACACTTGGACCTATCCTAGTTGATAACATCTACTTTTATAACGGTGGTTGAACCCTTGTTGTGGTTCAACCCTCTTGCTGTAAATCCTTACAATCTGATCTGTCCAACCTCACATCCCTGTGGCCGTTTTCAGGCCATTGTTCAATTTTTGCCTCAGGCATAAGAATCATCCTATGAGTCAGATCTGTCAGATCTCCCGTTGTGTAATGTCAGGGTGTGACCTTGAGGTCTATGTATTCTGGCATCGAATTCGAGCCATTGTCATCTACAGGTAAAAGTTGACGACATCATGTCCCAGGTTTCACTCCACGTCTGTCATTTCTTTAACAATGTCTAACTTGTTCACCTTTTCTCAACTTACTGCCCCACCTGCTCGGGCGCCCTCTACATTTTTTGTCCTCCCATCGTTGTTCATGTCTACCACTCCCTTTTCACATCTCATTGGTTCTGTGGCTAACGTTTTCTCAAAGTGAGTGTTTCTAATGTTGACAGATCAAATATTTATCCAAGTTCACGTTATTCCAATAAAAGCCTAGAAGGTTGAAGTTATCCGGTGATATGGTGCAGCGAGGACTCCATTGTCTACACAACTGGCTCTCAATCACAGTTGAAGGGTAGACGACTATTCCTATTGACAAGGTCAAAGGGGTGGATTCGAGAAGACCTTTTTTGTGTCCTCACAACTGTTGGCTTGATAAGATAACAGTATCCAATAACCTTTAGAATGACAATGGATGAACTTCACGTAACTTTGGAACTAATGGGAACACATTCCGTGTATATCAACACAGAATATAGAATGATATCACAATAATAATTAAAGGAGGACTTGTTCCTACAGGTAAGTCATACCTTGGCTCTCTGGAGTACACAAGCAGGAACAAGATTCTCCGATGAAGTCTTCCCACCTTTGAGAACATCTCTACGCTGTAATAACCATTAACTATCTGGGTCCTGAAGATCAACTTCCTTAAGCATGGCCATGCAAAGACGATGATGACTGACCAATCGTAAACATTTTGGTGGATCTGACCAACCACCTAAAGTCTATAACGTTGCCCCGGCTATGCCCTGGATGTGTGTGATGGCCAATTATTGAGTAATATTTTCCAGATCATTACTGATTTCAACACCAGCATGGACAGGAACCTAAAAAATCGGTCATGGTATAGCCATCACTATCAGATGCTCTTCACCTTGTTATATGATGGCGAAACCCAAGCCAAAACTTCCCTAATAACAGTATAATTTACCCCTTGACCAGTTTTTTTTGTTACTACGGTCATAGGCCCCACCCTGCCACACCCTGTATAGAGCAATGCCAATCTCGAAGAATGTTCTCCAAGGTATTTACGTATCTCCTTCAGTTCCTTCTGTTAGTTCCCACCATATGGAAATAGGGATCCTCTAAAGTATCTCCTATTTATAGTATCTACCTAGTAACTGCTCCGGAAAGTATAACCTTAACAATAGGAAGGTGGAGAACTGTCTACTTAATATCCATTTGTTGTTTTTAACCAATTCTTTTGACCATGGACTTCATGGAGTCCATAATTCATGGAGTCCATGGAGGCCTAGAGTAATGTCAATCTCGAAGAATGTTCTCCAAGGTATATACCAATCTCCGTCAGTTCTTCCTGTTAGTTCCCACCATATGGAAATAGGAATCCTTTATAGTATCTCCTATTTCTAGTATCTACCTAGTAACTGCTCGGGAAAGTATGACCTTAACAATAGGAAGGTGGAGAAATGTCTTCTTAATATCCATTTGTTGTTTTTAAGCAATTCTTTTGACCGTGGACTTCATGGAGTCCATGATGTATTTCCATAGCTGTAGCTGCCTTAGGCATGTCATAAAAAATTTACCTCTAACATCTGACTCATTGCCCAATCCACTGAGGAACATAACAATATAACTAAGTAACAAGTACAAAGTCAAGACGTTCTCCTTTAAACAATGAAAATCTACCCATTGCTACCTTATCGTGTTCTGAGCTCCTAACTAGAGTCCTGTATTACATTCCAATCATGTGCAGACAGCTCCACTTGAGAAAAACTTTCTTCATGAAACTGGTTGCGTCATTGAAAGAAAAAACACGATCCGGAGAGGCTTCGAAGCCAGTCAAATGGAAAGGTAAACGCCCTGCTTCTTGTGTACTGCTAGTTCTCCTTTAAAAGTGGCCGGAGGGTTAGGTGTGGAACGCTAATCCTGTCCAAAACTGTCTTTGCCTATGAAAAACACCTTAATCCTTGGGGGTGTTGTAAAAAACACACTACAGTTATAAAAAAAACCCCAAAAACATCTGAACCCGGGATCTTTAAGAACCTGGAGACCTTCTACGTATGACAATATTATCGATGACAACAAGATCCTTCTCAAGGTTCCATGAATGATTCTTTATTGAACAATAAGTTTTCCGGTAAATTTAGGTTAGATTGTTTGGTCTTAAGGTTCACATATGGTGCAAAATTTAGGAAGCTATGAAGACTGCCCAAGAACGATATATGGAAACGCCCAAGTAGTCAACTAAAGTCGACAAAATCCAGAAAAAAAAGCAGATCTTCTACAAGTCTACAAGTGCCAATGGACTTGGAGAACATCAGCTAAGCAACACAGCAAGGTTATGGAGCTATCATTACACCCCCGCAGTGAATTTGGAAATTTTTGTTGACTAATTTCACAAAAATTATAAAAAAAACACGACACTTACCGATAGCAATCAGCCCGAGAGCCACACTGATACACAGGAATGACTTCATGGTCCTCACTTGCAGATCTGCTCTGAGAGGAGAAGAGGACAGACTGTAGATTATTTATAGATCCTGGAAGGGTGTGAAAGTTTTTCGGCAGCTCCCAGAGTTTAGAGAGTAGACGAAGAAGAAGAAAAAAATTCTACAAGAGAAGGAAAGCTGGAAAGTATATGTAGGAAAGTGATGACTACAAGGTAAAGGTTCCAAGGTAAACAGCTTCCATCCCAAGGTTTATGGAGCGGAGGAGAATCGTTTTAGAGAAAGTTCTAAAAATATCCAAAAAGGGACGGCAAGGATATAAATAAAGCTTGGTGATATTACCAGCTCAGTCACTGTGACTTTCTGCTCCTAGTGTCCCGTTGACTGTCAGGAGGTTTTGGCTAGAAATCCCTCTATATACCTCATCCTGCCAGAGGGAGGGCCAGGATCGTGTTACTGGAGGACTCGCGGCCACACCTGTTCAGTACACAGATAACTACATAAACAAGAGTTTTCCATCGGCCGTAGGATGACAAATCTCAGCATCTCTCACACAGCAGAGCAGGATATCCCATGTACATGCAATCTTCTCCGGAAAGCCACTATTTACCTCTATAATACAATGGGGCTCATTTACTAAAGGGTCTGCCGTCAGACAAACTGCGGGATTTAACTTCAAAATTGTGTCGCAAGCCCAAGCACTTACATGCACCGGGAAGAAGAAGGTGAACTCCGGGGACCTGAGCGGGGAAGCGACACATGCAGGATATCGGGCGCACGATCTTAGTGACTCCCCGCACAGCGCATTATACACGGACAATGCACTTACATGCACCGGGAAAAAGAAGGTGAACTCCGGGGACCTGAGCGGGGAAGCGACACATGCAGGATATCGGGCGCACGATCTTAGTGACTCCCCGCACAGCGCATTATACACGGACAATGCACTTACATGCACCAGGAAGAAGAAGGTGAATTCCGGGGACCTGAGCGGGGAAGCGACACATGCAGGATATCGGGCGCACGATCTTAGTGAATCGCCGCAGAGTTCATTATCGTAGGACATTCCGGATCGGGGATCGCACAAGGGGCCAGGTAAGTAAATGTGCCCCAATGTGTTCCCACCGAAACAAAAAATTTGCTATCCCTAAATTTAAAAGTTGTTAAAGTGACACTGAAGGAAAAACTGATACACTGGGGCACATTTACTTACCCGGTCCAGCGAGTTCCCCGAAAGTGCATTGTCCGTGTATAATGCCCTGTGCTGCGATTCACTAAGATCGTGCGCCCGATATCCTGCATGTGTCACTTCCCCGCTCAGGTCCCTGGAGTTCACCTTCTTCTTCCTGGTGCATGTAAGTGCATTGTCCGTGTATAATGCCCTGTGCTGCGATTCACTAAGATCGTGCGCCCGATATCCTGCATGTGTCGCTTCCCCGTTCAGGTCCCCGGAGTTCACCTTCTTCTTCCTGGTGCATGTAAGTGCTTGGGCTCGCGACACAATTTGAATGTTAAATCCAGCGCTCAGTCCAAATCAGTCGGATCGTCAGATGCCCACCCCCCGATTTGTGTCACATGGAAGCAGCGCAGCTGTGCCAAAATCCTATCGCGTGCGACACAATCCCAGCGCAATACCTGGCAAATCAGCGCAAAACCCGAAAATGGTGCAAAGTCCAACTATAGTGCAACCCTTAGTAAATAAGCCCAACTGTGTCATGCACTGCTCCTAAGTTCCTACTGAGATTGAATTGCAATACCAGACACAGCCAATTAGGATAAGGGGAGCTGTTCCTACAGTAAAGCAGTGTTATCACACAACCCCTTCAAGGAAGCGTCCATAGGTTGCATTTTTATACATTTCTGAATGGGTGCCTTAAGAAGAATAAGAGTGTGTACTGTTAGAGGGTGGATGTGTAATACTGTATACTTTAAATCAATCTGATAACCAGGTGAGAGCATTCCAGAGAACTAGTGCAGCTGGAGAGAAGACTTATAGACAGGAGTGTGAGGGTAGAATTATGGAGGATTTTAGGCTTCGATTAATCTGTGTGGGGCAGTAGAAATGGATCCGTGTAGTGGCCGGACTGAAGCATAAACCAGAGTATAGACAGAGGAGCGAGTATTCAGGAAGGGGAAGACCGATAAGTCGTGAATTACAGTAACTGGGATGAGAGTTAATCACAGGGATGATAAGGGATTGGGCAGCTTCCAGGACATATGTGAAGTTATACATAAGCCCAGACAGAAGTGAATGATGCTCCCACTGATTGTCCTGCATGACACATGCTACATGATGACAGGCACGTAGGCTGAAATACACAGTGATGCCACAGTACAGGGATAATACACACAGTGATGTCACAGTACAGGGATAATGCACACAGGGTTGTCACAGTACAGGGATATTACACATAGTGATATCACAGTACAGGGATAATATACACAGTGATGTCACAGTACAGGATAATACACACAGTGATGTCACAGTACAGGTATAATACACACAGTGATGTCACAGTACAGGGATAATATACACAGTGATGTCACAGTACAGGATAATACACACAGTGATGTCACAGTACAGGGATAATACACACAGCGATGTCACAGTACAGGGAAAATACAAACAGTGATGTCACAGTACAGGGATAATACACACAGTGATGTCACAGTACAGGATAATACACACAGTGATGTCACAGTACAGGGATAATACACACAGTGATGGCACAGTACAGGGATAATACACACAGTGATGTCACAGTACAGGAATAATAAACGCAGTGATGTCACAGTACAGGGATAATACACACAGTGATGTCACAGTACAGGAATAATACACGCAGTGATGTCACAGTACAGGGATAATACACACAGTGATGTCACAGTACAGGGATAATACACACAGTGATGTCACAGTACAGGAATAATACACACAGTGATGTCACAGTACAGGAATAATACACACAGTGATGTCACAGTACAGAGATAATACACACAGTGATGTCACAGTACACGGATAATACACACAGTGATGTCACAGTACAGCGATAATACACACAGCGATGTCACAGTACAGGGATAATACACACAGTGATGTCACAGTACAGGGGTAATACACACAGTGATGTCACAGTACAGGGATAATACACACAGTGATGTCACAGTACAGGTATAATACACACAGTGATGTCACAGTACAGGGATAATACACACAGTGATGTCACAGTACAGGGATAATACACACAGTGATGTCACAGTACAAAGATAATACACACAGTGATGTCACAGTACAGGGATAATACACACAGTGACGTCACAGTACAGAGATAATACACACAGTGATGTCACAGTACAGGGATAATACACACAGTGATGTCACAGTACAGGGATAATACACACAGCGATGTCACAGTACAGGGATAATACACACAGCGATGTCACAGTACAGGGATAATACACACAGTGATGTCACAGTACAGGGGTAATACACACAGTGATGTCACAGTACAGGGATAATACACACAGTGATGTCACAGTACAGGGATAATACACACAGTGATGTCACAGTACAGGGATAATACTCACAGTGATGTCACAGTACAGGGATAATACACACAGTGATGTCACAGTACAGAGATAATACACACAGTGATGTCACAGTACAGGGATAATACACACAGTGATGTCACAGTACAGGGATAATACACACAGTGATGTCACAGTACAGGAATAATACTCACAGTGATGTCACAGTACAGAGATAATGCACGCAGTGATGTCACAGTACAGGGATAATACACACAGTGATGTCACAGTACAGGAATAATACTCACAGTGATGTCACAGTACAGAGATAATGCACGCAGTGATGTCACAGTACAGGGATAATACACACAGTGATGTCACAGTACAGGGATAATACACACAGTGATGTCACAGTACAGAGATAATACACACAGTGATGTCACAGTACAGGGATAATACACACAGTGATGTCACAATACAGGGATAATACACACAGCGATGTCACAGTACAGTGATAATACACACAGCGATGTCACAGTACAGGGATAATACACACAGTGATGTCACAGTACAGGGGTAATACACACAGTGATGTCACAGTACAGGGGTAATACACACAGTGATGTCACAGTACAGGGATAATACACACAGTGATGTCACATTACAGGGGTAATACACACAGTGATGTCACAGTACAGAGATAATACACACAGTGATGTCACAGTACAGGGATAATACACACAGTGATGTCACAGTACAGGAATAATACACACAGTGATGTCACAGTACAGGGATAATACACACAGTGATGTCACAATACAGGGATAATACACACAGTGATGTCACAGTACAGTGATAATACACACAGCGATGTCACAGTACAGGGATAATACACACAGTGATGTCACAGTACAGGGGTAATACACACAGCGATGTCACAGTACAGGGATAATACACACAGTGATGTCACAGTACAGGGATAATACACACAGTGATGTCACATTACAGGGGTAATACACACAGTGATGTCACATTACAGGGGTAATACACACAGTGATGTCACAGTACATGGATAATACACACAGTGATGTCACAGTACAGGGATAATACACACAGCGATGTCACAGTACAGGGATAATACACACAGTGATGTCACAGGGATAATACACACAGTGATGTCACAGTACAGAGATAATACACACAGTGATGTCACAGTACAGGGATAATACACACAGTGATGTCACAGTACAGGCATAATACACACAGTGATGTCACAGTACAGGAATAATACACACAGTGATGTCACAGTACAGGAATAATACACACAGTGATGTCACAGTACAGGGATAATACACAGTGCACAAAATGAAGAACTTTCATAGTTCCAGCTTCTCATCTTTAGAGATCCGGTGCAGGAGGTTGTCCTTTTCTTTGTCCTGGTTCATACTTTTTAAAGCAGGGGCTTCCTTGTCTGTCTGGTTCCTCTAGTTAGATGACTGTTGCTGTATGTAGGATTCTCAGATGCTACATCTGTCCTCCTGTGTGACTTGTTGGGTGTCCTCTCCCATTTGTGTCTGATTTCCATCTTGTGTCCCTGCAGAACAATTGTCTCCGATTCTACCAAACGGCTCCATAGAAGTAACGCATCCGCTGCAGGAACATCCCATGGGAACCCAACCTCAAAGAGAGCCCAGCCAAGATGGAGACAGTCACTACCCCTAAAATCCCCCCCAAAAAAGTCCAAAGTGTAATAGATAGCCGGCAGCACAGATCGTCTGACTATGATACAAACACTAAAATGTACCAACCTCCTGCAGGAGCCGTACATTGAGCATGATCCAGCGCCTGCAGGGAGTTCCTGTATGTCTGTACCTGTCACATTATATACATCCGGGAGAAATGAGGAATTTACACCCGACCTGTATACTATAGATATAGGGGAATAGTATAAAATAATCATCAGAAGGTTTTAAAGCAAACCTACCACGAGGTAGGTCTACCTGATGGTAGATGCCTCCTGCCGGCCTCTGCCCTGATCTGTAATGTAATAATCCTGGTATCTAATTTGTTAAAAACTTAACTGCAGAGGCTACTGGGGCGTGTCCTAGACTGCCCGGGCACTGGGGGCTAAGGCTATGCCCCAGTAGCCTCTGCAGTTAATTTACATATTACTATAGTTTGTAACCAGTTAGGTTCCAGGATTGTTAAATTACAGATTAGGGAAAATGCAGGCAGGAGGAATCTTCCATCAGATCAACTTTGATTCCTTATGGTAGGTTTCCTTTAAAATTAGGGAACTGCATCCTTAGATCTAAGAACAAAACCCCCTTTTCCTGGGTCAATATTTATTTACCACAAGCAGTATGTGAAATAAAAGTACTTTATTACCGCATAGTAATTAGGAGCTGCTGAAATTCTGGTGATTATGGGATCATCAGCAAGTGTGACCACTTATATAACAGCAGAAGTTTTACAGATTGTTGGTCTGGAACACAATCATGGATCCTATAGAAGCAATTCATGCTGTTCTATCTGGTAAAGGGTTATAAGGTCATTTTTAAGTAAACTTCATCAAATCTTCTCAGGATGGATGTCTCAGCAAAGTCAACCCAAGAACCAATGTCCCAGCCCAAACCTTTAAGTAAATATACCATGAAAATCCTACATGACAAACAGGAACACTTACTCATAGATCCAGGCACCTTCCTCTGGTGAAGCTACAGCACTGAGGAGCTTTGGTAACACCTCCAGGAGCCCTTCAGGTTCATTAGCATAATTTTACAAGTGGATTTTAGAAGGTAGGAAGCCACGGATAACACATATAAGCAGATACCACAGTCCCGGTGCCTGGATCTATGTGTAAGTGTCCCTGGTTTATCAGGATGGATTTTGATAGTAGATTTCCTTTAAGGGTATCTGGTGGGTAGAAGGCATAGAAAAGTCTAGGTGATTAGTAATCAATGTACTGGAGATGAACTTTTGGGGGAACCCCAACTGGAACCAACTCATTTGTCCATAGAGGTCCTTCCTTCAATTCAGAAAATACAGACAGGACATCAAATATCTGAACACGTTCCTCTAAGAAAGAAGGAGAATGAGAGCATGGAGCAGGGCTGGAAGCTGGGTGGAGTGTGGACATGACCATCAGGGCTGGGGGAGGGGCTAGAAAATGGGGGTGGATAACATAGCGTGGGGGTTTTTTAATTTGGTGGGTGGAGCTTGATAGGGGTTTATAGAATCTACTAAGGAGGGTCAGCCATCTTTGGCAGGTTAAAAATTGGGACCGCCCACCCACTCCGAATTAGTTGTTTTTCTGTATTAGTTGTCACTCATGTGATTATCGAGGATGTAGGGATACAAATAGTTGTTTTAGTTCTTTATGTCCAGTGTGGGGATTTGGCCCAGTAGAGACCGTGGTAGCGGGGTGCTGGGATGCAGTTCAAGACAGGGACACCAGGGTACAGTCCAAACAGGTCTCGCCTGCGTTTATTGCAGCAAAATAAAACCAGCCTTTACATTCAGGTATTTGAATAAACAAAAGAAAACCTACCCGTCAGGGTGCTAACTATACAAATAGTCCACTAGCTCACACTAAACAAAGATCACGTGGCTGCTCCAGACACACAGGTCAGAGCTGTGTCCTCTCAGCCTCCTTCCACAGAGAGACAACCCACTCAACTCTGCTGAGTCATTTTATCCAGGCTAATTAGGCTGTTCCCATCACCTGTGTCCAAGGTGCTGGACAAACCCACCTCAGCACTAAGGCCTTGCATAGAAGCAAAACCTAGGGGAAACATACCGCCCATCCACAGTTAACCCCTTCAGTGTCTCACATACCCTCCCCCTCTGTTTGACCCTGTGGGGACGAACACTTTTGGCCATCAGACAGTGGGTACGGGATAGGGCATCGGCATTCCCATGCAGCTTTCCTGCTCGATGTTCCACCGTGAATTTAAAATTCTGGAGCATTAGGAACCACCTTGTGACCCTGGCGTTCCTCTCCTTGGCCTGACTCATCCAGGTGAGGGGAGAGTGATCGGTCACCAGTGTAAACTGCCGCCCTACCAAATAATACCTCAGGGATTCCAGAGCCCATTTGATCGCCAAGCACTCCCTCTCAACTATACTATAGTTCTTTTCAGGAGGTGTGAGCTTGCGGCTCAGGAATGTTACAGGATGTTCCTCACCCTCCACTACTTGGGACAGGACAGCCCCCAAGCCCACGTCAGAAGCGTCAGTCTGCACAATAAAGGTCTTGGTGAAGTTAGGGGTGATCAGTACCGGTCCCTCACACAAAACCGTCTTAAGTCGCTGAAACGCCCCCTCAGCCTCTTCACTCCACTTTACCATCACCGCCCTGCTACCCTTAGTCAGGTCAGTCAGAGGTGCCGCTATTGTCGCAAAATCGGGGATAAATCGGCGATAATAGCCCACTATGCCCAGAAAAGCCCTCACTTGCTTCTTGCTCAAAGGTCGTGGCCACTGCTGGATCGCCTCTACTTTATTTACTTGGGGTTTGATGACCCCTCGCCCAATACGGTACCCCAGGTAACGGGCCTCTTCCAGACCCAGTGCACACTTTTGGGGGTTCGCTGTCAGCCCTGCTGCCCTCAGGGAGTCTACCACTGCTTGTACTTTGGCTAGATGACTCTCCCAGTCGTTACTATAGACTATAATGTCATCTAAGTAGGCCGAGGCATAACTCCGGTGAGGTTTTAGCACGAGATCCATTAACCTCTGGAATGTGGCGGGAGCCCCATGTAGCCCAAAGGGGAGTACCACGTACTGAAAAAGCCCATCAGGGGTAACAAAAGCGGTCTTCTCTTTAGCCCTGTCAGTCAGGGGTACCTGCCAATACCCTTTCGTCAGGTCAAGGGTGGAGAAGAACCTAGCCTGTCCAAGTCGTTCTATCAACTCGTCAACCCTGGGCATGGGATAGGAATCAAATTTGGACACCTCGTTCAACTTCCTAAAATCATTGCAGAACCGTAGGGAACCATCAGGTTTGGGAATCAACACAATAGGACTCGACCAGTCACTTTTAGACTCCTCGATAACCCCCAGGTCTAACATCTGCCTGACTTCTTCGGATATGGCAAGCCGGCGCGCTTCAGGGACCCGGTAAGGTTTTTGGTGTACCCGGATGTGGGGTTCGGTTATGATGTCATGCTTGATGACTGAAGTACGTCCCGGTAACTTAGAGAACACATCCATATTTCGGAGCACAAACTCCTTCGCTTCCTGAATCTGGGCCCTGGAGAGGGACTCCGAGATCCGTACTTCAGACACCTTGGCATCGGGTACACCTACCTCCGGTGTCCCCTTCTTGGAGACAGATGCCTTCTCTACTCCCATGGCCATCAGGGACTCTCTTTCCCTCCATGGCTTTAGGAGGTTCACGTGGTATATCTGTTCGGGTTTCCTCCTCCCCGGCTGAGATACCCTGTAGGTTACCTTCCCCACTCTCTCCATGACCTCATATGGTCCTTGCCATTTGGCCAAGAACTTGCTTTCCACGGTGGGCACCAGAACTAGCACTCTGTCGCCTGGGTTAAAGGTCCTGAGTCTGGCTGACCTATTGTAGACCCTAGACTGGGCCTCTTGTGCCCTTGTCATGTGCTCCTTTACAAGGGGCATTACCGCCGCTATGCGGTCCTGCATAAGGGAGACGTGTTCTATCACACTACGGTGGGGGGTCCTCTCCTGTTCCCAGGTCTCCTTGGCTACATCCAAAAGCCCACGTGGGGAACGGCCATATAACAGCTCAAAGGGTGAGAAACCCGTGGAGGACTGGGGAACTTCCCGTATGGCAAACATCAAATAGGGCAACAAACAATCCCAGTCCTTCCCATCTTTGCTGACCACCCTCTTAAGCATCCCCTTCAAGGTCTTATTAAACCTCTCGACCAGGCCATCTGTCTGAGGATGATACACAGAGGTGCGGAGCTGTTTTACCTGTAGTAACTTGCACATCTCCTTCATTACCCTAGACATGAATGGGGTACCCTGGTCAGTCAAGATTTCCTTGGGGAGGCCTGTGCGTGAGAACACCTGGAACAGCTCCCTAGCAATATTTTTGGAGGAGGTGTTCCTTAATGGAATCGCCTCGGGATACCGCGTAGCGTAGTCCAGGATAACTAGGATGTATTGGTGCCCCCTGGAGGATTTGACTATGGGGCCAACCAGATCCATTGCAATCCGTTCAAAGGGCACTTCTATGATCGGTAGCGGGACCAAAGGACTCCTGAAGTGGGAGACCGGGGCAGTAAGTTGACACTCAGGGCAGGAGCTACAATACCGGTTTACCTCCTCCCATACCCCGGGCCAGAAAAATCGCTGCAGGATCCTCTCTCGGGTCTTCTCAGCACCTAAGTGCCCTCCCAGCACATGTTTGTGTGCCAACTCTAGCACCAGCCTACGGTGAGATTGGGGTACTACAAGTTGCTCAACCTCCTCACCCCGTATCTGGTCGACCCTGTACAACAGTTCCCCAATAATCACCATTCGGGGGTATATTTTATCAGCCCCTGGTATTTGGAGTACCCCATTTATCACCTTGACATTCTCCCGTGCTTTAACCAAGGTAGGGTCCTGTAGCTGTGCAGCCCCAAAATTGTCACGGGAAATCTCAAGGTCCAGCATGTCGGCCACCTCCTCGTGGCCCTCGACCTCACCAGCTAGGACCTCTAGGGGAGAGAATTCATCACATGGGGTCACCCCTACTGCTGGTGTGTGTACATCGGCCTCAAAGGGTTCAGGGGCCAAGGCCGGACATACCTGATGTCCATTATCTGCAACAGCACCTGAGGTGGGTCTTCGTCTCCAGAGGTCCCAAAACACCGGTAAGTCTCTGCCGATAATAGCCTCATGAAAAAGGGTCCCCACCACCCCCACTTCATGGGTAACAGTACCACAAGGGGTATGTAGGTTGATGACAGCAGTGGGATATTCGCGAGTGTCCCCATGTATACACAACACTCCCACTCTCCGCCCACTGTATAGTCCAGGATCAACCAAAGTTCCCCGCACCAGGGTGACCAGACTCCCTGAGTCTAGCAAGGCTTCCACTGTGTGACCACCGATTGTGACCATGCATACTTGGGGTTCTGCATCCGTGACTGACTCTGCCGCCAGAACTGGCCGGGCAAACAGTGACACTCGCCGGGTCTGGTTGCAGTCCATTGGCTCCACTGACAGTGGACAGTTGGCAGCAATATGGCCCATTTCATGGCACCGCCAGCACTGGATACGGCCATGACCTCTGTCCCGAGCCTCACTGGGTTTCGGGGTATCCACGCCCCCCAATGAACCCCCTCCCAACCTGACATGTCTCCCCTTTTCCGCAGTAGCAGTCTTACCAGCTGGTTTGGTGACCCTGTCACTGGCACTGCTTCGTGTAGGAGAGGTAAGTAGAAGGTCCTCCGTAGCCCGATACCTCTCTACAAGGGACACAAGCTCCTCAGCTTTTGTGGGACCGGCCTGTCCAACCCACCGCTGGAGCCGAGAGGGCAGAGAACGGGTGAACTTGTCGAGGACCACTCTCTCTACCATCTGTGCTGGGGTGCAGTCCTCTGGTTGTAGCCACTTCCGGACCAGATGGATCAGGTCATGCATTTGGGAGCGTGGGGGTAATTTTTCTGAGTAAGCCCACTGGTGGACCCGGCTGGAGCGAACTTGAACGGTGACCCCAAGACGAGCCAGAATCTCCGCCTTTAGCTGGGGGTACTTACGGGCCTCCGTTTCACTCAGGTCGTAGTAAGCCTTCTGCGACTCGCCGGTCAGGAACGGTGCCAGGACATCTGCCCACTGCTCAGCCGGTAACTCCTCTCGCTCAGCTACTCGCTCGAACACAGTGAGATACGCCTCCACGTCGTCGGTCGTCGCCATTTTTTGTAAGGCCTTTTGTACTGCAGCCCGTGCGGAATGCTGGACAACCGGGTACCCTTGCAGACCAGTATGGGACCCCTCAGTAGTCGTCGCTTGCGGTGCTGCCATCATGCCAGAAATCTTCTCCATCATCAGCTGGAACATGGCTCGGGATTCTTCCTGCTGCTGGCGGGACCTCTCCTCCTGCAGCTGGAACATGGCTTGCTGCTGACGGGACCTCTCCTCCTGCTGCTGGAGCATGGCTTGCTGCAGCTGCCGATTAGCCAGGGACTCTTCCTGCTGCTGCTGCCGATTAGCTCTGGCCTCCTCTTGCAGGTATTTAATAAAGTCCTCCATCTTGGCTGTATCCTGCAATTTGCCTGATGCTTTCAGCCAGGCCATGCAATGTTGCAGGATGTATCAAGCCTTCCAGGTGTATGTCTTTTTGAACTGCCCGCAATCCGAAGCACCATATGTGGGGATTTGGCCCAGTAGAGACCGTGGTAGCGGGGTGCTGGGATGCAGTTCAAGACAGGGACACCAGGGTACAGTCCAAACAGGTCTCGCCTGCGTTTATTGCAGCAAAATAAAACCAGCCTTTACATTCAGGTATTTGAATAAACAAAAGAAAACCTACCCGTCAGGGTGCTAACTATACAAATAGTCCACTAGCTCACACTAAACAAAAGATCATGTGGCTGCTCCAGACCCACAGGTCAGAGCTGTGTCCTCTCAGCCTCCTTCCACAGAGAGACAACCCACTCAACTCTGCTGAGTCATTTTATCCAGGCTAATTAGGCTGTTCCCATCACCTGTGTCCAAGGTGCTGGACAAACCCACCTCAGCACTAAGGCCTTGCATAGAAGCAAAACCTAGGGGAAACATACCGCCCATCCACAGTTAACCCCTTCAGTGTCTCACACCAGGAGGACATATAGTAACTAGGAGAGGCAGGGCCCCATAGCAGACTTCTCCATGGGGCCCCACTTACCCCTTAAAAATATACAAACACTATATACACAACACATATACACACATACAAACACTACCACATACCCTCATGCATCATATACAGAGACATAAAGCATACACATAACATATACAAACACATGTGGAGCATATACATATCACAAATACAAACATATATCATATTCACGCCCAATTCTCCTAATGTTGGGGCCACCTGACACTGTGGGCCCCATAGCAGCTGCTATGGCTGCTGCCCCTGTAGTTACGCCCCTGTGTCCAGGGCTGGGGTTTAGCGGTAGGTAGCTGTAGGTTTGTAGCTTCCTTTGTTGGCAACAGATATGGATGGAAAGACGGAAGGAAAGGTGGAGTGTAATTTTATATATTTTACTTTGCCCAGAGGATTGGCCAACGTTTTCGTTTGCCGAGTTGGGTTGAGTCACTTGTGGTTATGGTCATTCAGCCAGGAGGTTTGCGGCTGGTGGATCTGGCTGTGACTTGTACGCCTTGGTGCGCTCATTATTATTAAGGTACAAGCACTGCCTAAAAAAAGTGCTTACATTTTAGTTTTATGCCACCGGAGGGATTTTTGCTGTCAAGGACCTTGACAACATTTTCTGGATTTCTAATTTATTTTCTATATTTTACAGATTGTATCTTCAAATGATTTGATAAAGCAGTGACCATCAGCCTTTCCAACTACAATTGTGTACAGGCGGTCCACTACTTAAGGACACCCGACTTACAAATGACCCTTAGTTACAGACAGACCCCCTCTGCCCACTGTGACCTCTGGTGACCTCTCTGGATATTACTATAATCCCAGACTGCAATGATCAGCTGTAAGATGTCTGTAATGAAGATTTATTGATCATCCTTGGTCCCATTACCGCAAAAAATTTTAGAAATTCTAATTGTCACTGTGGCAACAAAAAATTTTGTCTGGATCTATAATTATGAAATATACACTCACCGGCCACTTTATTAGGTACACCTGTCCAACTGCTCGTTAACACTTAATTTCTAATCAGCCAATCACATGGCGGCAGTGCATTTAGGCATGTAGACATGGTCAAGACAATCTCCTGCAGTTCAAACCGAGCATCAGTATGGGGAAGAAAGGTGATTTGTGGCCTTTGAACGTGGCATGGTTGTTGGTGCCAGAAGGGCTGGTCTGAGTATTTCAGAAACTGCTGATCTACTGGGATTTTCACGCACAACCATCTCTAGGGTTTACAGAGAATGGTCCGAAAAAGAAAAAACATCCAGTGAGCGGCAGTTCTGTGGGCGGAAATGCCTTGTTGATGCCAGAGGTCAGAGGAGAATGGGCAGACTGGTTCAAGCTGATAGAAAGGCAACAGTGACTCAAATCGCCACCCGTTACAACCAAGGTAGGCAGAAGAGCATCTCTGAACGCACAGTACGCCGAACTTTGAGGCAGATGGGCTACAGCAGCAGAAGACCACACCGGGTGCCACTCCTTTCAGCTAAGAACAGGAAACTGAGGCTACAATTTGCATAAGCTCATCGAAATTGGACAGTAGAAGACTGGAAAAACGTTGCCTGGTCTGATGAGTCTCGATTTCTGCTGCAACATTCGGATAGTAGGGTCAGAATTTGGCGTCAACAACATGAAAGAATGGATCCATCCTGCCTTGTATCAGTGGGTCAGGCTGGTGGTGGTGGTGTCATGGATCCATCCTGCCTTGTATCAGCGGGTCAGGCTGGTGGTGGTGGTGTCATGGTGTCTTTGGGCCCCTTGGTACAACGCCACAGCCTACCTGAGTATTGTTGCTGACCATGTCCATCCCTTTATGAGCACAATGTACCCTGTAACATCTGATGGCTACTTTCAGCAGGATAATGCGCCATGTCATAAAGCTGGAATCATCTCAGACTGGTTTCTTGAACATGACAATGAGGTCACTGGACACAAATGGCCTCCACAGTCACCAGATCTCAATCCAATAGAGCATCTTTGGGATGTGGTGGAACGGGAGATTCGCATCATGGATGTGCAGCCGACAAATCTGCGGCAACTGTGTGATGCCATCATGTCAATATGGAGCAAAATCTCTGAGGAGCTTCCAGCACCTTGTTGTATCTATGCCACGAAGAATTGAGGCAGTTCTGAAGGCAAAAGGGGGTCCAACCCGTTACTAGCATGGTGTACCTAATAAAGTGGCCGGTGAGTGTACAGTTTCAACTTACATACAAATTCAACTTAAGGACAAACCCAAGGAACCTAGTGGAGCTCATTTACTAAGGGTCCGAATGCCGCACTTTCGTTGGGTTTCCGGAGTATTTCCTGAATTGCCCCGGGATTTTGGAGCACGCAATCGGATTTTGGCGCATCCACGCCAGCTTGCACATGACAGAAATAGGAGGGCGTGGCCATCGGACAATCAGACGGATTCGGACAAACCGCAGAATTTAAAAAAGGTTTTTTTGTCGCAAGATCAAGCACTCACATACACCGGGAAGAAGAAGGTGAACTCCGGTGGACCTCGGCGCAGCAGCGACACAGGAGGGAACTTGGACGCACGATCTTAGTGAATCGCACCGGACCCAAATCCACGTCGGACAACGCACCGCTGGATCGCGATGGGACCGGGTAAGTAAATCTGCCCCAATGTGTACGTAACCCGGGGACTGCCAGTACTGTGTGTGTATTAGCTGGGTGGTGGTCAGCAGATGTTCTTCTTCCTTCTCCATTTTCTCCGGAGTCAGGCCTTGCTTGGTCATGTAATGTTCTTACGATGTAGGCGTCTACTTCCTCAGGGCTATAGCAAACACCTGTATAGATTTGGAGACTAGATTTGGGAAAACTCTGTGAGAATGCCCTGTGGTTCTGAAACCACTGAAACCTGCGGTCTACAGATACATAAGATGGGAGGTGCTGAAGAACACATCTCTATATTGTGAGCCGGTAACCTGCCGGATCGGTTCCCAAACTTGAAATACTATTTCCTGGTAAAATAACATAGTGGAGGTTGTGTCTTCTTCAGTTTGTCTCCACAAATGTAACCATATGCAGAATATTACTTAGAGAGGGTAGAATTTTGAACAAAATAAACATCAACCTGTAATGGTTATTGTATCTATTGTCCTCCCGAGAAACACATGTCGAGGTGGTGTCCTCCCTGGTTTGGTATATTTTATTGCTTCTTTTTTATCTTGTTTGTAAATAGGTCATTAATTTTATTGTTTTTTTTACTATGTGTAATTAAATCAAAAATTATTTTGCCTACTGTTTTCTATTTTGTGGGGATATATTATTGTAAAATGGTGGACAACTCTTGATGACCTGTTTGATATGACTTGCCCTTACAACTTAATAGTTTCATAGTTTATACGGTTGAAAAAAGACACTTGTCCATCAAGTTCAACCAAGGAAGGGATTTAGGGGAAACAATTCTATATAACATAACAATCAATGTTATTTAGGTGTAAAAAGGCATCTAGACCCTTCTTGAAGCTCTCTGCTGTCCCTGCTGTGACCAGCACCTGAGCTCTCTGCTGTCCCTGCTGTGACCAGCGCCTGAGCTCTCTGCTGTCCCTGCTGTGACCAGCGCCTGAGCTCTCTGCTGTCCCTGCTGTGACCAGCGCCTGAGCTCTCTGCTGTCCCTGCTGTGACCAGCGCCTGAGCTCTCTGCTGTCCCTGCTGTGACCAGCGCCTGAGCTCTCTGCTGTCCCTGCTGTGACCAGCGCCTGAGCTCTCTGCTGTCCCTGCTGTGACCAGCGCCTGAGCTCTCTGCTGTCCCTGCTGTGACCTGCGCCTGAGCTCTCTGCTGTCCCTGCTGTGACCAGCGCCTGAGCTCGGCTATTCCACAGATTGACAGTTCTCATAGTAAAAAAGCCCTGTCACCTCTGGTGATTAAACCTTGTTTCCTCCAAACGGAGACAGTGCCCTCTCGTCTTTTGATTTGTTGGCCAAGTAATGGTCTAGGGTTGGCTATAAAGTTGTTATGGCCTGTTACAGATCTACTACGATGTACAGTGGTCCTAACTCTGCTGAGGGAACCAGGGTATCAGTGGAGCTTCTTGGCCATACACTGCACTGGGTTCCATAAGTCTCCAGTAGTGGGCATCAAAAAGTTTGGTCTCCAGCTTGAGGACCCAACTAGACCTCACCAAGTGTGTAACCATGGGGGGTGCTAAGGCAGTAGTTGTACTCATGCATTGTGCAATATAAGAAGACACCCACAGTATAAATAGTATATGTAAGGTTGGGAAAACTGTTGAAAACGTTGGGCTGAGAAGCTTCAAAGACTCAATGTGCCACCATATAATACCTCCATACACAAACATACAGATCAAAATTTGTCACTTGACTGTTTCATCTATGATTATAATTTGATGGATTTTTGGGAACAATGGTCTACAAAATTACTAAAGTGTCAACATAAAATCTTGATGATCATAATTAGAGAACACCAATGACTGTAGCACAGAGAAAGATTATAACTAAATGTTCAGAAGGTTCCACTAGTCACATATCAGTAGGGAGTGCACAGGACTCCAGCACCAGCCACAGGACATCACTAGTCACTCACACGGCTCTGCTGGGATTCTGCTCCACTCTTGTTCCAGTTTCTTCCACAGTTCGTTGACTCTTTTTGGCCATAACTTGCTGGCTGATTGATGAACGCAATGTGGGAACCACTTGTCGTTGAAGAAGGTTCTGATACATACTTGCCCTCACTCTGCAGTGTAGCTGTATGAGAGGTCCAACTCTGCTGCAGAAAACATTCCCCAAACCATGACACTTCCTCCACCACCTTTCACTGACTTCTTTACACACTTTGGATTCATTCTTTCTCCTATTTGCTGACAAAAACATATTGTTTCCCATCAGTTCTAAATAAATGAAACACTAAAATGATCCATGTACCACTTCTCCTCTGTCCACACAACATGCTCCTCAGCAAAGGTATGCCTAGCCTATGATTCTTTCTGCTAATGAGAGGTTTGGTTACTGTAGAGTGGGCTTACAGTACAAATTATCTTAAATGTTGTCTAGACACTGTATAAGGAGACAGATCCTTACCCTGTACAGTGCTGAACTGGTGGCAATTCCTGCTGCCGTGTTGAAGCAATTCCCCATGGAGATTTTCCGCATTATCCTGTCCTCTCTTGTACTTGTCTTTTGAAGATGACCTGCTTAATAGGAAACTTGAGTGAGATTGTGATGTTGTAAAGAAGCAATATTCTAGAAATCATATACTTGAAACGACCAACTTCTCTTGTTATGGCTGATAGGGTCGCCCCATTGGCCTTCATCCGGACAACCTGCTGCCGGAGGGTCTAAGTCTCTTTGAAAGTGCAGAACATTTTTCTGAAGTCAGGGAAAAATGGAACCATTATATACAATTTGTATATACGTTATATACGATTTGTCATAATAATTAAGGAAATGAACACCAATAACTTGCAGGTATGTGAAAGTGTTCTCTAATTTTGATCAGTGTCTTTTACAATTATGTCATTTACATATTTATGTGCATCAGAATATTTACAATTTATAAAATATACCTTAAAATACTGATATTTTCCTTATGTTTGGATATATTCACATAGGATTACACACTGGGGCTCATTTACTAAGGGTTCTCAGACCGCACTATTGTCGGATAGTCGAAGGATTTCCTTTTTGCGTCTCATTTAGCAGGGGTTTTCGGTGCACTAGATCAGATTTTGGCGCCGCCTTTCATGCGACACAAATTGGGGGGGGGGGGGGCATCAGACGATCCGAGTGATTCGGACTAAGCGCGGGGATTTAACATTCAAATTATGTCGCAAGCCCGAGCACTTACATGCACCGGTAAGAAGAAGGTGAACTCCAGGGACCTTATCGGGGAAGCGACACATGCAGGATATCGGGTGCACGATCTTAGTGACTCCCCGCACAGCGCATTATACATGGACAATGCACTTACATGCACCGGTAAGAAGAAGGTGAACTCCAGGGACCTGATCGGGGAAGCGACACATGCAGGATATCGGGCGCACGATCTTAGTGACTCCCCGCACAGCGCATTATACATGGACAATGCACTTACATGCACCAGGAAGAAGAAGGTGAACTCCAGGGACCTGAGCGGGGAAGCGACACATGCAGGATATCGGGCGCACGATCTTAGTGAATCCATGATCATCGGACATTCCGGATCAGGGATCGCAACGCGGACAGATAAGTAAATGTGCCCCACTGACCTGGACATTTACAAATTGTGTGTTTTTCTCTAATTTTGATCACAAGGATGCATTCCCATCAGCACATACACACATCTATTAACATGTATCCGTGCATACCAGATGAAAGACACATGTATACACATAGTCACTATATACACATTCTCACACATACAGTCATATACCCATCACAAAGACATCAAACATCAAGACATGAAGGTGACGGGAGAGTTTCGGCTCTGCAAGTCCCTCAGGAGTTCCCACCCAATTGTGTCCCTCTTGACCGGTGACTTGTTTGCACTCGTCGGCATACCTTTGCTGTGAGGGTGTAGGTGTAGCAGTATGAAGGTGCGCTGGCCCGGTGATGCTGTTGGGTGTGTGTCTATCCACCATGACATAAGTGCCTGGTAGTAGTAAATCTAGGGCAATCATGTGTATGTAATATGCTTATTATATATGACATATATTACATATTCTTCATAGCCACGGGCTGCAGAAGCAGAGCCTTTCCCATAGTCACATCTGTCATTGACTCTCCCGACCCCTCCATGACAGGTTGTTGTGTCCCATTGTGTTTTGGATATTACTCATCACGGGGTGGGGACACAGCGGGCGGGTGTGACAGGGGGACACACCATGCACACGGGAGGGGGAAATTCTCGGGTAGACAATAACAGAGACAAAAACAGAGAGAGGGAGTTCCGACACAACTACAAAGTAACTACGACGTAAAGGAAAACATTGACGGGGACACAGATATAGGGAGGGGAAAGGTAGTTGCTGCCAGGTTGTGGTGGGTGAAGGAATATAGTGGAAGAAAGCTTCAAGTTACAAGTCTGAGACAGGCCCAGGATATAAACTACTCAATGGGGCTCATTTACTAAGGGGCTGAATGGCCGGGTTTCCCGAATAATACCGATTTGCGCCATTTTTCCCTGAATTGCCCCGGGTTTTTGGCGCACGCGATCGGATTGTGTCGCATCGGCGCCAGCTTACACACGACGGAAATCGGGGGCGTGGCCGTCGGAAAACCCGACTGATTTGAAAAAAACGTGGTATTTTAAAAAAAAATTCTTACATGCACCGAAGAGTAGAAGGTAATCTCCGGCGGACCTCGGCGCAGCAGCGACACCAAGTGGACATCGGGCGCACGACCTTAGTGATTCCCGGCAGACCCGAATCCTCATCAGAGAAAGCGCCGCTGGATCGCGACTGGACCGGGTAAGTAAATGAGCCCCATTGATTGAGATGAGGGTACACTCAATCCCTTTTACTTAGCCACCAAATGTGATAATTGGTGCCGTTGACTGGCCAAACGTGGCAGTTGAGAAACAGGAGGTGACCACCTTACAACGTTGGATGGTTGTTTCCATCTTCTTTAAGAGCCCAACTCAGGAGGAAGCCTGTCCTAGTGTTGGGTGCCCTCTATGGGCTTTACCTAAAGGAAACTGTGGTTGTCTCATCAACATCTCAAGAGGGTCATGTTAACTAGGTCAGTGGTGAATACTGGAGGCTATTCTCTACGAGAATCTCTTGTAAATCTCAGAGCGCCTTTAGAATATCTTTCACAAATCCTGGAGGAAAATTATATTAAGAGAACCTCTATTGGCACGTTAATCGGCCATTGTAAGATGTCTCCATGCTTGCTGGCTGCTTTATAGGGCTAACCTGGGAGTGGAAACCATGGTGGAAACCCAAAGCTCCGCCTCGACTTTATGATGGGAGCAGAAAAAAACCTACATTTTAACGCATCCTAACAAGTCCGCAGAGTGTTCTTAAATCTGCACTTCTTCGACTACAACAGGCTTTCCATCAAAATGGAGCAAGCTTTAAAGTCCAAAGAGGGAAGAACCCATTGGTAGGTTTTGGGAAGTAGTAACCTAAAAATGTAAACCTAAGGAATGAAATCCATCTGAATGTATTGGCAGAAGATGAAAGACGAAGTAAATGTCAACCTTGGCCAACGACAAACGAAACTTCTAGATCAAAGCGACGGAAAAACATTGTGGTCAACAACATCAATCTCATCCTTCAACTACAGGTTCTTAATAGATGCATAATAAGAATCTTTTAAGATTGCAGAGGATGAGGAACCTATTAATGAAGAGTTATTGACCATTTGGGGGATTCATGAAGTTGAGGATCACAACTGAGCATCAATGAAGGTCTATAGTGGACACAAGGAATGTCCTTCCCGAGAGGGTGACCACATGAACCACATGAGTAACATCATCCAGACAAGTAATAAGTGTAGGCCTTAGGCCTTGTCTTAAGGTGGCCTGGCACCAGTATCAATGATGGCAGAAGCCCATAGATCAGTGATGGCGAACCTTTTAGAGACAGAGTGCCCAAACAACAGCCAAAATCCACTTATTTACCACGAAGTGCCAACGTGCGATTTTAAGCTGTAACTTATTGCTACCAGTTCTTCCACATCTTTCAATCGTATCGCCCCCCTAAGGTCACCAATACAGTTGAAAGAAGGAGGTGCAAATTCAGACTCTTGTTGTAGCTTCTCTCCAGGGTCTCTCTGTAGGGGAAGAATGGTGGGTCCAGCGGATGTGCTCCAAAGATAATGCAGTTTTGTCAACACCTTCTCACTTTTCACAGCCGATGAAGTTGCCTGGGACTGCAGGTCCTATTTGGTGAAGTCTGTGCTGGAGCAATGGCCTGAGTGCCCCCAGAAATGGCTCTGAGTGCCACCTCTGGCACGCGTGCCATAGGTTTGCCACCACTGACATAGATAAACCATTTGTAGAAATGGTTGTAAACAGAGTGATAGTGGAGGAAACTCTACTGTAGGTGGCAGAAGCCTCAAGAAAAATGGCGCATGAGCCCTTCATACGTGGATGTGGTACAAGATTCCCTCACCAAAGGTTCTGAGAGTCAGATTTCCATCAATGCTAAGAATATAAATGTGTAGACCCAAGAATCCTCTATTCATTGAGTCAGATGGATACATACTAGATGTTCCAGTAAAACGGGTTTTTGTAGGTTAACGTTATTGACTTTGTACTTCCTCACATACTCCTTTATACGGCAGGATACATTTCTGGAAGTTACTTAGAAGCCGGTGATACTCCTCGAAGTGTGGGCATCGATGCGTTAGGTTTCAGTGCCCAAGAATGTCATGAGTCACTTATTAAGTAAAACTTTACATCTACTCATGAAGGCCACGGTCAACAAAGCCTCCATAGAAACATTGTATTGAGGCTGGTCCTCAGGAGACGAGCGTGGGACATGACAAACCCAAATGTGATCAACACTGTGAGAACGGGGCAAGTGAGAGGAGTCCTCAGGTGACCTGGAATAGCAGAGCCCCCTAGAGGATGCAGACCCTCCCCAATCAGTAGAACAAGGGACCACAAGTTCCCCATAGCTGTCATGTGATGCCAACATTAGGCATTGGCAAGTCCAGAGATCGGCGCCAGAACCGGACCAGCTGTCGATCCGTTTCCTTCTCATGTTACGGCACCAGACATATTAATGGGCACAGGCAGGAGTCTTCTAAGGACCAGGGACTTGGGCACTTGGGCTCGGTGCGTATGTAATGATGTAATCAATCCAGTGCCTGGTGCAGCGAGAACTGCAAATACAGCCCTGCACATGGATAAGGACATGGATTTGAATACATTCAAATCGCGTCTTTGTTGTTCTCACTGCAGCCGGGCATCAGGCACCTGGTAACAAGGAATTTACTGATGGACGAGGTCTGGGGGCTATTGTTGTCAATAACCTTGAAACTGATGATTCAGATACAGATGAGCAGGAGGAGCTGAGCAGATTATACATAGTGTCCTATCTGCAGGCAGCATGTTATAGAGCAGGAGTAGCTGAGCAGATTAAATATAATGACCTATCTGCAGGCAGCATGTTATAGAGCAGGAAGAGCTGAGTAGATTGTACATAGTGTCCTATCTGCAGGCACCATGCTATAGAGCAGGAGGAGCTGAGCAGATTGTACGTAGTGTCCTATCTGCAGGCAGCATGTTACAGAGCAGGAGGAGCTGAGCAGATTGTACATAGCGTCCTATCTGCATGCAGCATGTTATAGAGCATGAGGAGCTGAGCAGATTGTACACACTGTCCTATCTGCAAGCAGCATGTTATAGAGCATGAGAAGCTGAGCAGATTGTACATAGTGTCCTATCTGCAGGCAGCATGTTATAGAGCAGGAGGAGCTGAGCAGATTGTACGTAGTGTCCTATTTGCAGGCAGCATGTTATAGAGCAGGAGGTGATGAGCAGATTGTACATAGTGTCCTATCTGCAGGCAGCATGTTATAGAGCAGGATGAGCTGAGCAGATTGTACATAGTGTCCTATCTGCAGGCAGCATGTTATAGAGCAGGAGGTGATGAGCAGATTGTGCATAGTGTCCTATCTGCAGGCAGAATGTTATAGAGCAGGAGGAGCTGAGCAGATTGTACGTAGTGTTCTATCTGCAGGCAGCATGTTATAGAGAAGGAGGAGCTGAGAAGATTGTACATAGTGTCCTATCTGCAGGCAGCAGGTTATAGAGCAGGAGGAGCTGAGCAGATTAAACATAATGACCTATCTGCAGGCAGCATGTTATAGAGCAGGAAGAGCTAAGTAGATTGTACGTAGTGTCCTATTTGCAGGCAGCATGTTATAGAGCAGGAGGTGATGAGCAGATTGTACATAGTGTCCTATCTGCAGGCAGCATGTTATAGAGCAGGATGAGCTGAGCAGATTGTACATAGTGTCCTATCTGCAGGCAGCATGTTATAGAGCAGGAGGTGATGAGCAGATTGTGCATAGTGTCCTATCTGCAGGCAGAATGTTATAGAGCAGGAGGAGCTGAGCAGATTGTACGTAGTGTCCTATCTGCAGGCAGCATGTTATAGAGCAGGAGGAGCTGAGAAGATTGTACATAGTGTCCTATCTGCAGGCAGCAGGTTATAGAGCAGGAGGAGCTGAGCAGATTAAACATAATGACCTATCTGCAGGCAGCATGTTATAGAGCAGGAAGAGCTAAGTAGATTGTACATAGTGTCCTATCTGCAGGCAGCATGTTATAGAGCAGGAGGAGCTGAGCAGATTGTACATAGTGTCCTATCTGCAGGCAGCATGTTATAGAGCAGGAGGAGCTGAGCAGATTGTACGTAGTGTCCTATCTGCAGGCAGCATGTTATAGAGCAGGAGGAGCTGAGCAGATTGTACATAGCGTCCTATCTGCATGCAGCATGTTATAGAGCATGAGGAGCTGAGCAGATTGTACACAGTGTCCTATCTGCAAGCAGCATGTTATAGAGCATGAGGAGCTGAGAAGATTGTACATAGTGTCCTATCTGCAGTAAGCATATAATAGAACAGTAGGAGCTATGCAGATTGTACATAGTGTCCTATCTGCAGGCAGCATGTTATAGAGCAGGAGGGGCTGAGCAGATTGTACATAGTTTCCTATCTGCAGGCAGCATGTTATAGAGCAGGAGGAGCTGAGCAGATTGTACATAGCGTCCTATCTGTATGCAGCATGTTATAGAGCATGAGGAGCTGAGCAGATTGTATATAGTGTCCTATCTGCAAGCAGCATGTTATAGAACAGGAGGAAGAGCTGAGCAGATTGTACATAGTGTCCTATTTGCAGGCAGCATGTTATAGAGCATGAGGAGCTGAGCAGATTGTACATAGTGTCCTTTCTGCAGTAAGCATGTTATAGAGCAGGAGGAGCTGAGCGGATTGTAAATAGTGTCCTATCTGCAGGCAGCATGTTATAGAGCAGGAGGAGAAGAGGAGATTGTGCATAGTTTCCTATCTGCAGGAAGCATATTATAGAGTAGGAGAAGCTGAGCAGATCATACATAGTGTCCTATCTGCAGGCAGCTTGTTATAGAGCAGGAGGGGCTGAGCAGATTGTACATAGTGTCCTAACTGCAGGCAGCATGTTATAGAGCAGGAGGACCTGGAAAGATTGCACATAGTGTCCTAACTGCAGGCAGCATGTTATAGAGCATGAGGAGCTGAGCAGATTGTACATAGTGTCCTTTCTGCAGGCAGCATGTTATAGAGCAGGAGGAGCTGAGTAGATTGTACATTGTGTTCTATCTGCAGGCAGCATGTTATAGAGCAGGAGGAGCTGTGCAGATTGTACATAGTGTCCTATCTGCAGGCAGCATGTTATAGAGCAGGAGGAGTTGAGCAGATTGCACACAGTGTCCTATCTGCAGGCAGCATGTTATAGAGCAGGAGGAGCTGAGCAGATTGTACATAGTGTCCTATCTGCAAGCAGCATGTTATAGAGCAGGAGGAGCTGAGCAGATTGTACATAGTGTCCTATCTGCAGGCAGCATGTTATACAGCAGAGAGATGAGCAGATTGTACATAGTGTCCTATCTGCAGGCAGCATGTTATAGAGCAGGAGGAGCTGAGTAGATTGTACATTGTGTTCTATCTGCAGGCAGCATGTTATAGAGCAGGAGGAGTTGAGCAGATTGCACACAGTGTCCTATCTGCAGGCAGCATGTTATAGAGCAGGAGGAGCTGAGCAGATTGTACATAGTGTCCTATCTGCAAGCAGCATGTTATACAGCAGAGAGATGAGCAGATTGTACACAATGTCCTTTATGCATGCAGCATGTTATAAAGCAGGAGGAGCTGAGCAGATTGCAAATCGTGTCCCATCTGCAGGCAGCATGTTATAGAGCAGGAGGAGCTGAGCAGATTGTACATAGTGTCCTATCTGCAGCCAGCATGTTATAGAGCAGGAGGAGCTGAACAGATTGTAGATAGTGTCCTATCTGCAGGCAGCATGGTTTGGAGTAGTTCTAAGATAATAAATATGGAGTCTGGAGACCTTCCTTATTGGCACTTATCATATGTAACTCTGGATAAGTATGGAATCTGCCGGTCATGTGTAAGATGAGTCATACATTGCGGTACGACTTCTACAACAACAGGTTCACAGTTGTCAAATCAATTTTAATAAGTAAATACATTGGTTCCTCCTTTCTATAACAAGGATCGGTAATTATAGTTTCGGCAGCACTCGTCATGTGACATGAGTCTGATACGCAGGACTCGGCGAGATCATTGTCCACTCCCACAAGGAAGAATGGGAAGGCACTACTCTAGTAACAATCATCTTCATATACCACGGACGCTGACGGCAGGGACCCCAACCGATCACAAGAACGGGACCCCCAGCAATCCGGAGAATAGGGGTTATGGGTCAGAGATAGCTAAGCCCGGTGCTCTGTACATTTCAACAATCCTCTAATATTGAACCAGCGAGAACAAGTCCTTTCTTCTTTGGCTTGGAAGGGGTCCTGTTCTCAGGATCAGTGGGGGTCCCAGCAGTAACTGACCCACAGATCAGGTCATAACTTGGAAACTTCAGATAACCCATCCAGGTAAGAGGATCACTCAAAAAGGGAAGATAAAAGGAGAAGCATTAGATAAGAGATGTGACATGCCTGACTACAAAGACTCAAGCCAGGACTGCCTGGAATAGTGCATTCTAGGGAACCGGTGCAGCACAAGCAAAGTCTTCTAGAAGTGAATGGTATATTAGAAGTTTGAAGAACATTAGTCTCAGTTTTACTGTACAATATTATGTAGAGATATTAGTTATCGGTAGAGATGAGGGGACCCAACGTTTGCGTTCGGCTACACAACCAGGACTTATAGCTGGATTTAGTGGCCAACAAGCAAATTAATGCAACTAGTCATGGCTACGATTGGCCAAGGGGCAGACCCCCTCAGTTAGCCAGATCGAGAAATATGTCCGGGATGTGCGTCCAAACCCTCAACGCAAACGTTGTGTCTGCTCCTCGTTAGTTACAGGTAGAAATGTATCATATCTCATTGGGGGTCATTTACTAAGGGCCCGATTCGCCTTTTCCCGACGTGTTACCCGAATATTTCCGATTTGCGCCGATTTCTCCTGAATTGCCCCGGGATTTTGGCGCACGCGATCGGATTGTGGCGCATCGGCGCTGGCATGCACGCGACGGAAATTGGGGGGCGTGGCCAAACGAAAACCCAACGGATTCGGAAAAACCGGAGGAACTACCTTAATGAATCCCGGCCAGACCCGAATCCAGCGCAGAGAACGCGCCGCTGGATGGCGAATGGACCGGGTTAGTAAATCTGCCCCATTGTGCAGCTATTGTGCAGCTATTGTGCAGCTATTGTGCAGCTATTGTGCAGCTATTGTGCAGCTATTGTGCAGCTATTGTGTAGCTATTGTGCAGCTATTGTGCAGCTATTGTGTAGCTATTGTGCAGCTATTGTGCAGCTATTGTGCAGCTATTGTGCAGCTATTGTGCAGCTATTGTGCAGCTATTGTGCAGCTATTGTGTAGCTATTGTGCAGCTATTGTGCAGCTATTGTGTAGCTATTGTGCAGCTATTGTGCAGCTATTGTGCAGCTATTGTGCAGCTATTGTGCAGCTATTGTGCAGCTATTGTGCAGCTATTGTGTAGCTATTGTGCAGCTATTGTGCAGCTATTGTGCAGCTATTGTGTAGCTATTGTGCAGCTATTGTGCAGCTATTGTGCAGCTATTGTGCAGCTATTGTGCAGCTATTGTGCAGCTATTGTGCAGCTATTGTGTAGCTATTGTGCAGCTATTGTGTAGCTATTGTGCAGCTATTGTGTAGCTATTGTGCAGCTATTGTGCAGCTATTGTGTAGCTATTGTGCAGCTATTGTGTAGCTATTGTGCAGCTATTGTGCAGCTATTGTGTAGCTATTGTGCAGCTATTGTGCAGCTATTGTGTAGCTTGTGTCTGTATCACCGGGGAGTAATGGAGAGGGATGGTTAATGGTGACCTCGAGAAGACCCTGTGACGAGCCCAGCCCAATATTCTCCAACTAAGGATCTCTCCTAGCACAAGGTCTGGTACATAACTGAGCGTTAGTCAGATGTGCACAGGAATGTAGAGAGCGGCTGAGTGCAGGGTGTGGAGGTGGTGCCGCCGGTGCAGAGGGAAAGGGGGGACAGATATTACTAGTCATTGAGAGTGGCAGAAATGGTCATAGAGAGACCTGGAGAATGGGAAGTAAAGTGGATTTTCCAGGTTTTCCTGCACTCAAGGAGAAGCTTCAGTTTGGTCGCAGTTAAAGGCGTTGTCCGAGACACGGTGGCTGAGTGGGTAGCACTTCTGCCTTGCAGCGCTGGAGTCCTGAGTTCTAATCCCATTCAGGTCAACATCTGCAAAGAGTTTGTATGTTCTCTCTGTGTTTGCGTGGGTTTCCTCCGGGTCCTCCGGTTTCCTCCAAAACACACTGTTAGGTTGATTAGATTGTGAGCCCCATGGGGACAGGGACCGATTTACCATTCTTTGTGCAGCGCTGCGTAATCTGTAGGCGCTATATAAATAAAGGAATTATTCATTATTATTAATAAGGATCTATTCATTATGGTCATGCAATCTACATACTACATACCCTTCGGCTTTGAAGCCAATGTGACTTGTCCTCCTCTATCGGGGGCCAATGATGATTGACAAGGCGAAACATTTTCCCAGCTGCCGTATCAGGACATACAAATCATACACCACTAGTTTTCACTTGGCAGCAACACAAAGTTCAATTTGATTATCAAATTTTGGGGATCTTCAGCCAGGACATTGGCCTGTATTAAGGAGTACTTCAACCTGGGTGAGATGAGTCCCAGTTTCTACCATCCTTAGCAATATAGTACAACAGCAGCGCCTTTGTTAGCTTTCTGCCCTCTGCAGTTAAAGGGAACCTGTCACCATATTTTAGCCCATTAAACAACCAGCCCACTCAGGTAGGTCCTTTATATAATTCCCTCTTTTATGTGAAACCTCACCTCTTTACCTCCAAAGTCATGTGAAAATGAGCATAGAGATGAGTCAAGCTTAGAGGCTGAAGGGGGGAGCATTATCTAGGGATTGGGTCTTTTGTTCCATAGGGCCTAGAAACATGGTGTTATTTTAAAGATAAGAATCTCATCTTTTAGATGGCATTA
The DNA here is from genome assembly GCF_040894005.1 of Engystomops pustulosus. Classification (NCBI taxonomy): domain Eukaryota; kingdom Metazoa; phylum Chordata; class Amphibia; order Anura; family Leptodactylidae; genus Engystomops; species Engystomops pustulosus. The sequence continues at coordinate 14,330,778 of NC_092419.1, read as the reverse complement.
GGCTTTTTGTAGGAATAGTCAACAATCAGTGTAGAAGGCTCAGCTGCAGTCTGTGTCAGACAAATGAGGGAGGGGGATGCTGCAGAGTAGAGGAATGCTTGAGGAGACACAAGCACAAAGGTTTCTGCCCTTCCCCCAGGACTGCTGCTGGCAGGGAGCCAGGTAATGTGAATTAAACTTATATAAAGTACTGAAATAGGTTCAGCAGCTAATGTGAATTAAACTTATATAAAGTACTGAAATAGGTTCAGCAGGTAATGTGAATTATACTTATATAAAGTACTGAAATAGGTTCAGCAGGTAATGTGAATTAAACTTATATAAAGTACTGAAATAGGTTCAGCAGGTAATGTGAATTATACTTATATAAAGTACTGAAATAGGTTCAGCAGGTAATGTGAATTAAACTTATATAAAGTACTGAAATAAGTTCAGGTGGGTCTAATGACAGGTTCTCTATAACAAATAAGTGATATGTCCTTCAGGTGACCTCTTCCTCGGGAGCAGCTCCACAAAAATGTCCAAATCTCTAATATTTATTCATGGGTTATAGAGGCAGCAATAGGCCTGGAATTTAAGGTAACAAATTGTTCTGAGATATTTCGGCAGGGGCACCGGGGTGAGTTGGGGAGAGGTGGTGCGGCATGCTGACACACATTCTCTACATGCTGCCAGGCAGAACTCCGAGGTGCGGCCCGAGGAGCGGTGCCAGACGAGTCCATTAGGGCTTAATCGCAATCAACCCTAAAAACACACACAAAACAATCAAAATCTGATAAAGTCTACAAAATAAGCACAGCGCCAGCGTCATCAGCCAGTGACACAAGTCAAATAACCGGGCGACTCCAACAATCACATTATTTATAGGGGTTTTCTGATGACTCCTCCCATTTTATATGGAATTCGAGGAGCCGGATCAGAATGAAGAAATAACCGGCTAGACTCTATGTGGTCATCTTGGCAGGGCCTTAAAGGGATCGATCACCCTTCACAACCCCTTTGTGTTGTCAGTGTCAGACGATAAACATAGAACCTTACGTCTTGCTGCCAAAACCCGCGGCTCTCAGATGTTATCTGTGACCGGTCCTGGCGGGAAGTCCCCAGCTCCTCTTATAGCAGCACTACAAAGAAAATGAGGCTCTGCACAATTCTCGTTTCCCGAAGTCCTAGATGAGGGGTGCAACACCGAAAGACCCCAGAGTAGACGTATGATAGTGGAGACCCCAGAGCAGACATATAATAGTGGAGACCTGTGGATTAGGCCTATAATACAGGAGACCCCCAGAGCAGACCTAAAACAGTGGAGACCCCAGAGGAGATGTATTATACAGGAGACACCTGGAGCAGACCTATGATACTGGAGACCCCCAGAGCAGACCTAGAATATTGAAGACCCTTGGAGCAGACCTATGATACAGGAGACCCCCAGAACAGATGTATAATAGTGAAGACCCCAAGAGCAGATTTATAATAGTGGAGACCCCGAGAGCAAATGTAAAATACAGGAGACTCCTGGAGCAGATCTATAATACTGGAGACCCCAGAGCAGACGTATAATAGTGGGACCCCAGAGCAGACCTATAATAGTGGAGACAGTTGGAGCATACATAAAATACAGGAGACCCCCAGAGCAGACATATAATAGTGGAGACCCCTGGATTAGGCCTATAATACTGGAGAACCCTGGAGGAGACGTTTAATACTGGAGATCCCCAGAGCAGACGTATAATAGTGGAGACCCCAGAGCAGACATATAACACAGGAGAACCCTGGAGGAGATGTATAATAGTGGAGACCCCTGGATTGGACCTATAATACTATAATACTGGAGAACCCTGGAGGAGATGTATAATAGTGGAGACCCCTGGATTGGACCTATAATACTGGAGAACCCTGGAGGAGACGTTTAATACTGGAGAACCTGGAGAGCAGATGTATAATACAAGAGAGTGGGGGAACGTGATGAGTTAGTAACAGGGGAGGGGTAATTTAGACCCTAAGCATCTGCCCACCCCACTTATTAAAGTGCCACACAGGCTCGCTTCCAATTAACCCCTTTTGTGCTTAAACTGCAGCCACCAGTCCAGGGGCACCTTCCTGACTTGGTCTGGGCTACCCCACACAAAAATCTATTGTACAATTTTTTTTGTATATCCTCATTTCGGCACCCATAACATTTTCACGCTTCGGTGTACAGCTCTGGGTAAGGAGTCATATTTTTTGCAGGGACAAGCTGACGCTTTCATTGACTCTACAACGTTTTGATCATAGATTGTATTTATTTTTAGTTATGTTCTAGGGGAACGGGTTGATTTTTAAAAATCATTTAATTATTTGTAACTTTTTAATAGTTTGGACTATTTTTTAGGCCCCCAGGGGTCTGATCAGTTATATTGCATTGCAGCATATTGTAAATTTGTTGCAGGATCTAATTGAGACTCCTATAGCAAGCTTCAAAAGATTCCGATGGATGGAACTATAAAGGAAGGAATATGTCTAGGGATTAATGAGAACCAATCCCCCCCAAACATTGGATGAGTGATACCCCCCTATAGGTAGAAGGGTGTTATGACATCTTACCCCTGAGCAAAGTTCCAGGTTTGTGCTTGGAGCGATCTGTGAAGAATGAATGGTGGGAATAGAGAGTCAGACGAAGACGGGAAAACTCAAATAATCCCAAACAATAGTCCCAAACAATAGGGATGTCCTCAGGCGAGGGAGGAGGACACATGCTGCCAAAGGAACTACATTTGCATGTTGTAAGGGACTGACTAGGGGTTTTCTTTACCATCGGTCGCCACCCATGATACGGGAAGTAAATAATCCGGTGATATCTGGTCCAAGTGAGCTTACTAGACGTTAGGGCTGGTGCATGTAAGAAGCCTGTAAGCCATGACACTGTATTTGGTGGCCTCCATACACCTCCTGTAGGGCTAGAAGTATATGGAGCAACCAAGATTGTGGTTGCATGACGCTGTAAGACTCAGCGATTGTATAAAGATGAGGCCATGTACATGACTTATAGATGGCTGCTACGTCCTAGTACTGGTAGGTTTTGCAGGATCTGTTTCCCCAGGGCCAACCAGAACTGGAACACCTAGTGCACCTTCAAAGGTAAACCGGTCCCACCTGCCCAGACCCCTCCCTGAGTTACCATTTACAATAAAACTTAAACCTGAGACTATACATGAAATAGCAACCTGGAGCTAAGTACAGATCCCTGTAACAGGGTTAAGGGGTCAATACAAGGGGGGCTACCTAGAATTGCCCTCAGGAGTAGCCTCAAGCCAAGTCAGTAGGTCCCAGGATGTAGTAGATTCCCTGAATGTGGCCCTTTAAAAGGGGGTTTACACCAGGAAATTAATAGAGTCCGCTCCCTGGGGCCACTCTAATCTCTACTTCCTGTTGCTCAGCCAATTAATGTTCCCCCTGACCAACCTATGGCCAGTGATTGGTCGAAGATGTACTTCCTGTGTGTAAAGCGAGTCAGGAGGAAGAGATTAGTGAGCACTCGGGCAGCATTAGATTAGGCAGAAGATCACTTAATTACATATCATTAGTATTCATTTTAAACAAACAGGAAATTATTCATCTCATGCCTCATGCAGTTTGCCATATTTGGCGACCGTGAACAGGCCACACAAACTGCAGCCACTTCATGGCCACCATTGACTTGCATTATTCACGGTCAAGGTGCAGTGAACACATTGGGGCCTATTTACTAAGGGACAGGTATGTAACTGGTGATTTTGTTGCATGCGCTCGGATTGTGGTGCGGCTGCGCTACTTCCATGCAACAGAAATCTGGGGGACGGGTCATTGGACAATCTGACTGATTCAGACTGAGCGCGGGATATAACTTTCAAATTGTGTCGCAAGACCAAGCACTCACATGCACCGGGAAGAAGAAGGTGAACTCCAGTGGACCTGAGCGGGGAAGCGACACATGCAGGATATCGGGGGCAGGATCTTAGTGAATTGTGGCATAGTACATGATCGTTAGACAGTGCACTTTCTATGAACTCCACGGGACCGGGTAGGTAAATATGCCACATTGCGTCTCACCGCACCGTGACTGACCCAGTGGCCACTGCAAAAAAAAGATAAGGCAGGTCCTATTCTTGCTAGTGACGGCTACTGGAAGGTCAGCTCTTTCCTCACATAGTCCCACCACAAATGGACTAGCCACACCCTATCTTGTGACCACACCCCCTCTTAACTAGATAATTTGGGGTTAAAAGTGGAGTGGGGGCAGGTGACTGGCTGCTTGAAAACCTCTCAATCTAGTTAGCTGAGCCAAATGATCCAGCTCACTATTTTAGTGGGCGGAGCCGGAGGGCTCATCACTAATTCCTGTCCATATTGCAGCACGTCCTCTCTGCTTCCCATGGAGGTGAGAAGGGTGAGGAGCACTCACCCCTCCCATCTTCAAAATTATGCAAACATCCCCTGCTTTGCGGCCCATATGCAGCACTACTTCATTTTCCTTTAGCCACAGATTGTTGGACAGAAAATTGATACAATACATAACTACCTACAGTTGGCAAAATGGGAATTTTAAGCCCTACCTCTAGACCACCAATGGACCTCCCCATTGACGGCTGGGTCTAGGTTCTAAACCAGAGAGATCAGTCCATTTTGGGCTTTCACGTGTTCCTTATCCTTTTTGGAGCATGATTTATTGGCTAAAAATGAAGGACTGTCCCAACAAACTTTAGCCACTAAGAAAGTTACACTTCATTTATCGAGCTCCCACGTCAGATTTACCAGCAGAGTAATCATCTCTGTGCTGGGAAATATTCCATAGGGAGATTTTATTTCCGGATATAAATAAGGATATCCTCCTTGATGGCACCCCTCCTCCAAAGAAAACACTGGGGGTCATTTACTAAGGGCCCGATTTGCGGTTTCCCGATGTGTTACCTGAATATTTCCGATTTGCACCGATTTTCCCTGTATTGCCACAGGATTTTGGCGCACGCGATCGTATTTTGGCGCATAGGCCGCGGCATGCACGCAACGGAAATCGGGGGGCGTGGCCGAACGAAAACCCGGCGGATTCGGAAAAAACGCCGCATTTAAAAAAAAAAAGTGTCGCGGGACTCGCGCTTACCTTCCCTAGGAATAGGCCGGTGAATTTTAGGGCATTCCGGCGGGCCTCGGCGGACTTCAGCGCAGCAGCGACACCTGGTGGACGTCGGAGGAACTACCTTAGTGAATCGCTGGAAGACCCAAATCCACTGCAGAGAACGCGCCGCTGGATCGCGAATGGGCCGGGTAAGTAAATTTGCCCCACTATGTTTTGTGGCGGTGTCACAGCAGTCACATCTGGGACCCCTCTGCCATCTGTTACAGATTTTGTGTTGGGGCTGAGGTTCTCCATGCCTCTGATGAAACAGTTTGGGGTTTCTCGCTCTTATGTGGTTATGGCTATAATTATCCAGCCCACAGAGGAAAGACAACAGGTTTTGTGACGGGACATCAAACATGATCCAATTGTTTCTCTTACCCAATGTATAAAGTGGGTCAGGCACACCACAGTACGGCCCATCCTATTACTCATGGTGGTCATGACTAAGCTCATTTGGCCACACTTTTGGCTGGATAGATTGGATCAGATCCAGGAGGTCATTCCATAAGGAACTTTAGAATGAGATTATTTTGGAGGTTGGGGGAAGAGGCTCCAACTTCAATGATCATGCAGTAGGTGGCATTCGATCAAGATTACTGGATTTTAATCTGAATATGGAGCCATCAGATGGCATCAAGCTACCAATGAACCAAAATCTAGTCCAGCTTAGAGTTCTCCAACTCTTTGGTAAGCTTCTACGGCAAGTCATTGTCCATTGGCTTGACCTCCATTGATCTGATATGGACAGCGAAGGGCAATTAGTATCCAGTTATGGACATCCCATTAAACCTTTCCATTTAGCAGTACATTTTTGCAGATGAGGAAGACTAACATGGAGGATGAAATACTGACTGGGCAATAGTCCATCCTCTTACTGTAATCTGTTTAGTGGTCTACATCTCCACCCTTCCTGTGGTTGGAAAGGACCAAAGTTGTGCAACTTGTTTAGGATTTTTCTATCCCACAAAAGTCCCAACTGAATTGGGACACCAAATAAGTCTCATAAGGGGTGTTAACATTCAACTGTTCTTTCTTAGTTTCCTATGAGAGGATGTTGTGTGATAAGTCTGTGTTTTTATCATTGTATACACAGTATATTTTCTATTTCCTTCGATATGTAAAATTTATATTTAAGGCACCTTCTCCAATGAAAAGTTGCCTGAGCAATAAGGTTTTTGGGTTACTAGTGTCCTACAAAGTATCCATCTATCATTTGTCCTTTACCCTGTGTCTGATATCTGCCTACTTGATGTATTCTAGTTTTTCTGTACCGGTACATTATCCAATTCCTGTACCTGCCCTTTGTCATCTGCCCAAACTTCTTGCCCACCTAACAGTAAGATCAAACTATTCCTGTCCTTGATCCGGACTCGTCCACTCGCCATGTCCCTGTGTCTCCCTTTGGTGTCGCTCAACCCACTTGGGTAAGCCACCCTTAAACATAGACTACTCCGACAGGTACAGGCCCAAGTGATACCAAAACCTCAAAGTCCTGATATCTGAACATGAGAGGGTAAAGGGTCAAAACCAGGGGATAGCCCTAATCCATGTCCATTCCGTAGAATGCTGGGTCTGCAACATTAAGAAGAATTCGAACTCTGTACAAGCAGAAGATCCTAATTCTAGGCACTAAGGAGACATCTTTAAAAAAGACCAACGATGAACTTCTCCACCATATCTGATCTACACTGCATTGAATAAATGATTAAATTTAATCCCATAAGAGACACCAGGCTGTGATCGATCACATTATAATATATACCAGTGGTGGTGAACCTATGGCACGGGTGCCAGAGAAGGCAATCCAAGCTCTTTCTGTGGGCACTTTGTGATAAATGAGGGGGGGGGGTTGCAGTTTGGGCACTCAGTCGCTAAAAGGTTCGCCATCATTGATATATACTATTCGTACTGTGAGGTATTATCCCTGCCTGTGTTACACAGCCCCGAGGGACCTATGGGGTTCAGAAGGGGTGACAGAGGGTGACCTCTCGTTCCATCACTCGTTTATGTCCCGATTAATAGAGAAGTGTCTTCTATTGGGTTCAAAGGTTGGGATCATAGACTGTAGTAGAGGCGACGCCCGCACGTGATACGATGGGCACGGGTGCACTGCAGGCAGGGGTTAATTATTCTGGGATCTGGAGATCATTGTCTATGTGCGGTGACAGCTTAGTCGTATGACTGCACACGTTATGGAAACGGCTTTGTTAATGTGTATCAGCCACTAATGAAGAAAACCACTTAGTGTCGCTGATAAATACAATCTCGGCGTCTCTTATCACCGTCTCACCTGGACGTTTACTGATCCTGTGAAATTGCGCGGTTCCTGTACTGTGTGTGTAGATTACATGTGGCTCAGCGAGTAATGCTGGGTGTAACCTCTAGATCGAGACTTTTTGCTCCTTTCCTTACGGATCCCCGGTAATGTACAAGTTTCAACATTTCGGGGGATTTCCTGATGTAACATCATAGTATGTGTGATATTCCATACTTCTCACATCCCCTCCCCATCTTATTTTGTATATACTGAGGAAGTTTTTGGTGAGCGAGGTGGTCCAAAAATGTACAGATACTGCAGGCTGTTCGATACGTTTGATACGCTTCGGAGCAAACCGCAGCCGAAGCAGAGAAGTCCTACCGCTGGAAGCCGCTCATTGGCTGAAGCAGATCTTGAGACCCCTTCCAACTTCAGGCCAAGTACATGCCCAGAGGTACCAGAGACGGCGCACGGTAATTGTCTGTTCTATAAAGATTTGAGTTGAGGAACTTGAGAGATTGCACAAAGTCCTTCCTGAACCCTATCGAGCCAACTTTAGGATAGACTGGATCTGGATCAAGTGAACCTTCTTGTACAGATTTAGGACCAGATCTCATCAATTCTCTAACTAGACTAGATTTAAGAAGAAGGTGTGAGGCAGAGACCATAGATTCGTACGGTTCTTATAGAGGGCCAAAAGGCTTGTGGTGTGGAACCACAGAAACATCTTATGCTTGAGGAGCAACTCAATCCTCGCGGCACAGTTGACCTGCCATACAAATGACTCGTGGGAAACCCATCAAGGAAGCTGGAGGACACTGGTCTCCAGAAGGGCAGGAAGGATGAGAACTATAATTATCACACAGTAAATTGTATACAGGTGACATCAATCACAGCGTAAGAATAATGGGGTAACACAAGTTGAGGACATTCTCCTTTCTGCGGAAACCAAATTTCGAGTCCACACAAGAAGTTTCGGGGTATTCTTAGGTTACATAATTAGGATGATACTCCATTGTTGTTTTAGTTCTATTATGAACAATGTAAACTAATATGAAGACCTTATTGAAGCGTTCTGGTGCCAAGATCTCCTGGATTATCGTTACTTGAGTCTATGAACACCATGAAACCAGGATCTCCAAAAAGTTGACCGGTTGATGAGCTCATGGTGTGAAAGACCTCAATTCTGAGAAAATAACTTCCATGGGGTCTACAAAGCCACATCAGAAGGTCAACTTTATCTGCATCGTTGTAGATCCTGGGTTTCATGGTTGAGAAGCTGAAGATCCCCGTACACATGTCAGGCAGGTGCTGGAATGGTGTAAAGCCACCACCATTGAACTCTCCAAATTGGTTTAGTAGTTGAATTGACTGATCTAGGCCCCTGGGAGACCAGAAAACTTTCTGCTGCAATCAAAGTTTGGATTTGGTGAAGACCCCACCAAACAACTTCCCATATCTTAGATTTCTGGCCTCTCATAAATACGACATGGGGTAAAAAAAATAAAAAAAATGACAATCAAGGAGCTACCCCAGGATTATTCACTGATAGCAAAAAAAACCTAATTCAGGGTGGTCTTCACCAGATGCTTCCATGTGTGGCATACCCACAGTTTTTTTTATTCCGGGAAGCTGCCATGAATGTAGGATCTGAGGAGAAACTTGATGGAAAGTTTCTAAAGAGGAACCTTAACCTCAGCCTATCTACAGAGATGTGGAGGAGACATTGGGGGTCATTTACTTACCCAGTTCTGTCGCGATCCAGCGGTGCGTTCTCCGACGAGGATTCAAGTCTTCCGGCGATTCACTAGGGTCGTGGGCCCGATGTCCACCAGGTGTCACTGCTGCGCCGAGGTCATTCGGAGTTCACCATCCAATCCCAGGTGCATGTGAGTGATTGATTCTGCGACAATTTGTTTTTTTTAAATTCCGTGGTTTTTCAGAATCCGTCAGGTTTTCCCGACGGCACGCCCTCGATTTCTGTCGTGTGAAAGCCGTCGCCGATGCGCCACAATGCGATTGCTTGCGCCAAAATCCCGGGGCAATTCGTTGCAAATCGGAAAAATGTTAGATCCCATCTTCACTTAATCCATCCAATAGTGGGCAATTTGGGAGCCATGAAGGAAGCCCTTGTTGTTGCCCAAAAGGCGTCATTTAGGCCCCTGATACCAGACTTAACCAGAGTTCCATATTGGAAGGCACCTCATCTTCAGCTCCCCAGATGTGGTACGTGGAATGGGACCAGTGGAAAAACTAGATTTCTTGTTGTGATTTAATGGGGTGGAAGGGGAAGTTTGTTTTCGACATGAACAAAGTTCAACGTGAGATTCAAAGACCAATACGTGAAAACTAGCACAGACTTCCCCAAGCTTGAACCACACATTGGGGCTCGTTTACCAAGGGTCCGCATTGCGCGTTTTTGTTGGGTTTCCCGACTATTTCTGATTTGCGTCGTATTTAACAGTGGTTTTTGGCGCACGCGATCGGATTATGGCGCAACCACGACCATTTGCATGCGACACAAATCGGGGGCGTGGCCGACGGACAACCCGACTGATTCGGAATAAGCGCGGGATTTACAATTCAAACGGTGTCGCAAGACAGACAATGCACTCACATACACCGGGAAGAAGGTGGTGAACTCCGGCGGACCTCAGCGGGGAAGCGACAGATGCAGGAAAACGGACGCACGATCTTGAAGAATCGTGCCGGACTTCATCCCCGTCGGAGAACGCACCTCGGAGATCGCAACAGGACCGGGTAAGTAAATCTGGTTAATCCCCGAGCTGACTGGTTTTGCTGTCTCCTCTATGGCTGCTCCAGCACTTTCTTTCCTGCTTCTCATAGCAGGAGAGTTTTTCTCTGCAGGAGAGGAGGATGTAATCCCTGTGCCTTAAGGCAGAATAATCAATTGCTGCACCATCCCCCAGCTGCTGTGTATGAGTGATCCAGCTCAGGTTGATTAGTCATGTCTTGACTAACCTCTATTTGTAATTACAAGCTCAGTGTCTTATGCGTTTATCTTGGTAGCCAAACTGTCCCATCTTTCCCAAGGTCCTGAATGTTATAATTGTTTTATTTTCAGCAAAACCACTCAGCTCAGGGATTAACCAAGATATGACCCTGCATCAGTGTAGCTACAGCTTTCTCAAGGTATGTTTGCTCCATAATGCATCAAATCACATGGTAGGTTTCCTTTAACGTATATCCAATACCATTCTCCATCATGTACTTGTGGAGCTGCAAGTTCAGAGTTCACTGCTGGTACTTGAGGAGCTGCAAGATCAGAGCTCAGGGGTAGTTAATTTTTTATTTTATTTTTTACCCTCCCGCTACCTTTTTAGCAACCCCAATAACTGGATAAAATAAGTTTACGAGCCCCGATTCGGTTCAATCTATATAATTTTATTTATTTAACCACAGTCGTAGGTTGTATGAACACACTCTTTAACAGGACCAAAATCAAAAAGAAAAAAAAAAGGTTGGAAAGATCATACACTGAAAAAAAAAAAGAAAAATAAAATAAGGTCATTGCTCCGTGAGAGGTGCAATAGTATGAGGCTTTCGGGGGAGAAATTGGGGTCACCAGGCCCGATACTGAAACCGTATACCAGGGAGGATTCTCAGCGCATGGTCTTCACGGGACTTTTGAAGTTGCTGGCTGCCTGAAGTTGGAGCTGATAGGCCATGGGGTGGATTTTGAAGCCATATAACCTGAAAAAGTAAAAAACATGGGAATCACCCAAATTCCTTAGTGACAATTGTTTGTTTATATCTTATCAAATGGCTCCTTATAAGGACCAAACATTAAAATTATTGTCTCATTCAAATTAGAACAAGCCCCAAAGCACCAAATGTAAGTGATTATCCTTTCGAGGGAATTGGAAAACAGAGACATTAGGTGTCATTTATCTTCGGATTTTCTCTTGTACTTGAAACTTTTTTGGCACATTTGTATAATTTGTGCCAAAATTTGCAACTTTTCCACTCTCCTAGCAAAGTTTTTAATCAGGGTTGCACCTGATATCTTTAAAAGGACACCTACCACCAGGATGAAGGATTGTAAACCAAGCACTGACATACTGGTGTGTGTCCCCTCCACCAGGACCTGCTCTTCTATTAGCTTCTTATGCCCTCGTTTAAAGAAAAAAAAAAGGCTTTAAGTATTATACAAATGAGCCTGAGGGGCTCCAGGTGCCATTAACATCTATAGAGCCTGGAGCCTCTCAGGTTCATTTGCAAAATTTTAAAAGTTTTTTTTTTTTTTAAACGAGGGAATAAAATGCTTAAAGAAGCGCAGACCCAGCCAGAGGAGGCGCACAGCAGTATGTCAGTGTGCTGGGTGTACAATCCTTCATCCTGGTGGTAGAAATCCTGGTGCGATTATATACATATTCTTCGGTGCAAAATGTGGTTAAAAAGATGCAAATAAACTCCAGTAAAGGCGGTCCCCTATTTACAGACGGGCCTCTTTGCCCCCTGTGACCTCTGGTGACCTCTCTGGATGTTACTATAGTCCCAGGCTGCAATGATCAGCTGTAAGGTGTCTGTAATGAAGCTTTATTGATAATCCTTAGTCCCATTACTTGGGCAAAACATTTTTTTTGTCTGGATCTATAATAAAATATACAGTTTCGACTTGCATACAAACTCAACTTAAGAACAAACCAATGGACCCTATTCTTGTACGTAACCCGGGGACTGTCTGTATAGGCAAAACTTTAGAAGAGAGTTGCAGAAGAGTGCGAGACTTATGTGCGCCATTTTTTCTTAAAAATAAAAAGTCGAAAAGACCCCACAGACTCAGCCGCCTGATAGATCAACCTCTAAGATAAAGCAAAACAAGTCAAAAACCCCTGAAAAAGCATAAGGAAGACGCGCACAAAATGACTAAAGATAAATGCCCCCCATTAAGTCTGGCAGTCATTTTTGCTTTGCTTTTTGTGGGAGGGTTAAAGTTGTCATAGGAAGGAAGGGTGGGGGGGGGGATAAAACTTTATTGATTGTATCTATTGTAGACATAAGATGAACACTTGGTCCAACCACTTCTCCTACTGCTGAATTCCCCTTTATAGCACAGCAGGTATTGAAGAGCTCACAGGTCGCCCCCTGGTGGTCACAACCAGTCTTTTTTTTTTAATATTTTTTTAAAGGAAAACTATGCCCTTTCAAGAAGTTCAGCACCGGCTGCTGCATCCGAGGACACAAAGGTTAACGCCCTTTAGGTATACGGATACATTTTTTGCGGTGATTGCAGAAGTTGACCCCACAGATAGAGGCTTGTTGTATACAGCCAAGCAAAACGTCTGATCGCAGGTGCACAGGCAGTCCCCGGGGTAACGTACAAGATAGGGTCCGGAGGTTTGTTCTTAAGTTGAATTTGTATGCAAGTCGAAACTGTATATTTTATCATTGTAGTTCCAGACAAATTTTTTATTTTTTTGCCCCAGTGACAATTGGAGTTTTTTTGCTGTAATGGGACCAAGGATTATCAATAAAGCTTCATTACAGACACCTTACAGCTGATCATCGCAGTCTGGGACTATAGTAACATCCAGAGAGGTTACCAGAGGTCACAGTGGGCAGAGGGGTCCGTCTGTAACTAGGGGTCGCCTGTAAGTCGGGTGTCCTTAAAGGGGTTGTGCGAGTTCTGAAAAAAAACCAGCGCTGCTTAAAACAATACAGCTGCACTTACCTTCCGGTGCCCTCCGGTATCCAGCGCTGCTGTCGCTCCAGGCGCCATGTAAACAAACATGGCCGCCGGAGCAGCGCTGCATTCAGTTTCTGTCCGGACCAGACAACCTTCCGGCCCCCATACACAATGCTGTGACTAGGGACGGATAGGCGTACCCAGCCACGGCCGGCCGCTGAATGCAGCGCTGCTCCATGTTTACATGGCGCCCAGACCGGAGCGGATACCGGAGGGCACCGGAAGGTAAGTAGGACTTTATTTTTTTAAGTAGCCCCCTCCCGGCCACCCAAATTTATTTTTTTTTCAGAACTCTCGGACAACCCCTTTAAGTAGGGAACCGCCTGCATTAGCAAATTTATTTTTCTTCCTATATTAAAACACTGAGGTCGCGGGCGACTCCCGATTCATATTTCTCTCTCTGATAATTTTAACCTAACCTATTTGAAGCTTTGCATAATTACAAGTTTTCTCTCTGCAACCAACAGAGGGGGAGGGGGGGGGTGCACATGTCAAATTTGGCAGGGATTAAGAAGAAAACTATGGAATGGGAACGTGGGGAAAAAATAATAAATAAAGGCACTTGTGCTCGTAGATCCAGGGACTGTACTAGTCTTCTTATGTTTGTTATACATGACCTCCTCCCTTCTAAACTCAACTTTTAAAATTATGCTAATGAGCCAGAATGGTTCCTGCTGTGTTACCAGAGCCCCTTTGTGCTGCAGACTCACGGGCGTGCCCAAACTTCCCATGCTGTAGTGAGATTACCGCGGCCAGCGGGAAGAGGGAAACAGTATAACAGCCTGTGAAGCTACAGCACCGAGGCTCATAACACCACCAGGAGCTATTCAGGCTCATTAGAATAATTGTAAAGGTTTATTTTAAAAAGGAAGGAGGCCAAGGAGATAAATATAAGATCATAAGAAAATTTCGAAGCAATGTCAGCGTCACATTTGCAAGAACTAATCTCTGTTAAAAGGGGTTGTGTATGCAGAGCCCTGGACTTCCCCTTTAATGCTGCAATCACACAGCTCAGCTGCAGGACACATCAGGGGCCCTGGACTTCCCCTTTAATGCTGTGATCCCACGGCTCAGCTGCAGGACACATCAGGGGCCCTGGACTTCCCCTTTAATGCTGCGATCACCCGGCTCAGCTGCAGGACACATCAGGAGCCCTGGACTTCCCCTTTAATGCTGCGATCACCCGGCTCCGCTGCAGGACAAGCCATGACAGCTCCTGTTGGCTGCACAATACAAGCTGGAAACTTTTTAGAATTTCCAGACTCTTAGAAATTCCCAATTTCCTTTACGTTGCTGCCGTTCACATGTTCACTAACCGGAAAAACTGAAAGCGATCCAAAAATTCTCAAGATCGTGGAAATTTTTATTCTGAATTGTGAAATGCTGAGCGACCATATAAGACTCTGGTTACACGGCCCCGGGACGGCAGACGGAGCTCGGGACGGAGCTGTACTGGAGATGTGGGAGCAAAACCTGGAAAAGCTGGGTATCACCTCCAGCCAAGGCTTCGCAGTGAAGCAGATGGGACCATGCAAAACCACAATCAGGACTGTGAACGCTACATGTATAGTCCAGGATTGTAGCTGGGGTGCGTGTCCCGACACTGCTGTTCCCGATTCTCTGCAGGCAATGTTAGGTCCTGTCCTTCGGGAATGGTGTGATCATACCGTTGTGTGTTAGTAGCAGTAAGGCAGTAGTCACACCACTGTAGGGGGGCACAAGCTTGTGGCCGTACAAGTGTCCCCCATAGGCCGGCAATGGGCGCTGTACTGATCCGTACATGGGGAAAACATAGGGCATGTCCCATCTTTCCCCGTGCATTGCTATGGAGAGGGGGTCACCCCTCCTCCTCTCCATCGCGGCGAACATATGCTACAGCCCAGCTGCTATACGTTCATGTGAATGTAGCCTAAGGCTGTGAAATATGGATTTCTATACCAAAAGCAAGTCCCAGCGGCATGTCCTCACACTGCTGTGATCTGTGCACGGTATTGGGCAACATCCCGGGTGATCTGTGACCATAACTGTGTATTCTAGTAGCAGCAGGAGTGCGAAAAATGCATTTATTTACCAAAATTGTGCAGAGGGACTTCTCCTCACACTGCTGTGCAATCCCAGCTGCAGTATCATGAGCAGACGGCAGCTACCACTCAGAGGGACAGACACAAATACACTTTGTTCCTGATGGTTACATCCAGACGCGTCAGGAGAGGCGATATTAACTCTTTGAGTCACTGGCCACTTACCTTGGGACAAACTGATTGGCGGGTCTCTTAGGCCGATACTCTGGGTGCACCATAAAGAGCATATGGGGGAATCCAGTGCCAAAATATGCTCCGTCCGTGTGGTGATGACGAGACGATTTGGGGGTGTAAACATCCATACACTTGGGGCAATACAGCTTAACCATTGCTTCACCGGGGATGTCAGAGAGACCTGAGGGGAGACAGAGGGGCTGTTAATACTGCGGAGGACAGGGGGGCCACATAGGGAGGACGACGGGACCTACCGATGGGCAGCATGGGCTGGTTCTCACAGTACACACGGGGGCAGTAACCAAAGTCTCCCTGCTGATACTTCTCCAACTGCAAAGACAAGAAGAGGGAAAAGTTTAACGAAAACCCACAGAATCCTAAAGATGGAAAACCCCTTAAAGGAAATTATCGTCAAATTCCATCCTGATAAACCGGGGACATTACTCATAGATCCAGGCACCGGGACTGTAATATCTGCTTATATGTGTTATCCATGGTCTCCTTCCTTCTAACATCAACTTTTTAAAATTATACTAATGAGCCAGAAGGGCTGTGGGAGGTGTCACCAGAGCCCCTCCATGCTGTAGCTTCAGTCTCTCACTTTCTTCTCCGTCCCTCACATAATTCCACTGCAGCAGAGGACGTTTCAGCGCAGGAGTATAGGATTTCACATAAAAGAGGACATTTCATACCCTCCCTGAGGGGGCTGGTAAATTAATGTAGTAAAACCTGGTTCAAGTTGGAAAACCCCTTAGGGCTCCCTACAAAGTCAAATTCAGATCATCCCAGCAAGGAGCCAATATCGCAGCATGTAGAAAGGCGCGAGATACTGGGTCCCCTTCTGCACCTTCTACACATGTCCCCACCCCGGCCCCAGGGTGGCAGCTGCAGGGTGGCAGCCATCCAGCCACGGGCTCCGGTCACACCCTCCAGGCTTCATGATGTACAACAGCTGATGGATTCCTGTCTATCAACCAACCAACCGCAATCCTTCCTTAAAGGGAAAGTCACAATGTTCCATGATGAGCAGAAAGAAGCCACTACTGAAACAAAACTAGGGGCTCCCGTTATGTAGAAGCTGTGATGGGCACCTGCAGGTCCGGTCCTGGCACCCGGTGCCACATGAGAGTGACAGAAGGTCAATGTGCCGCACAGTGGGGGAGGGGGGATGGGATCAATAGCTCAGGTTCTGCTGATGGTACAGAGATGGAGGCCGTGCGGTCTCTTCTCATACATACTTAACAAGAGGTGTTAATAATAAGAGGAGCCCCAGCACCCCTGTGTGACACGCACGGCAGCACTCACTGCCAATTTGCATCATTTAAACTAAATAGGATTGTGCTGGGCTTACAAGGGGTAGATTTCCTTTAAGCACCATTGGATATTATTTGGATACTTGTAACAATACAACTACACTCTTAGTTTGGGTACATTCAGACGAAAGTGTGACTGATGGGCCTACGGGGTGCTGCTCACCCCTCCCCTCTCCACAGAGGAGCACAGGACCGGTGCCATAACACGGCAAAATACAGGCCCTGCCCTATGTTCCATTCTGCACGGACGCCATAATCGTCAGTAGGGACCGACATGCGGCCAGATATTGGCCCCGATTACGCCCGTGTGTAACAAAAAGTGAACGCCTCTTCATCATGTGACCGTTATCGGCACCATCTTCGGGCCATAGTCTCACCATCTGGGCGATGCCGCGGTTAGTCAGGATATAGCGGGCGTGGATCAGTCCGTACAGCATCTCCGCTGCCTGCTCTATCAGATCGCTCTGGTTTGGATTGTCCTCAAGCTCCTCATCTGGAATTAAAAAAACCAGGGGATGAGAAAATCTGTCATATACCCCACATACAAACTTCATAATCGTCAAGAGAAATCACTGGGAGAGGGACCTCACATGACAGACCCCCTTACTTCTTGGGGACAGTCACACTTATAATATCCTGTGAAGACAAAGGCTCTAAAAGCCTAAGGCTACATTCACACGAATGTATGGGGGGGCGTATATACATCGTATACGCCGCAATGGCCTCACGGGGCCGTACTGTAGCGGTATGGTGCTGCACACGTGCAACACTGTACTATTCCGTAGCCCATAGAAAGAAAGGACATGTCCTATCTTTCGACAGTATACGGCGGTGGGCCCCATGTTATTCTATGTAGAGGGGCGGGTGTGAGCGGCGCTCTTCCCCTCTTCCTCCTCTCACTGGCGCCGATGTATGCCCGCTGTACTACGGTACGGTGGGCATACATCATGTGAATGTAGCCCAAGGCTGAGCCACTAAGGGATGAACATTCCTTATAGGATTCACGTTGGGTTTAGGTCATTGAGATCCTCATCTACGAAATGCTGAATGTAATATACATGCATCTCCCCAAGTATCACAACCCCTCCGTAAATGCAATTACAAAGACCTGTATCCAACATAAATCACAAAGAGTCCTTGCAGTGGTGCAGCTTCAGACAACACGATTGTAAAGGCCTATCCAACCGCCCTGTAGTACACACTGGATCATATAGATCACATTCTGGCATCTCCCTCCGGGTTATGGAGATACTGACCAGGCTCTAGGTCCAGGATCATGTCCAGCGCCTGCCGATAGTGGGGCACCTGCTCATTGAGGCCGGTCAAATTAAATTTATCTTGAATATAATCTTCATCTACCTGCAAGAGAAAAGGACACGGAGAAATATTGTTACCAAGGAGGAGAGGATCCATCAGCTTACAGCATAGGAACACATGTCACATGAGTAATGGGGTGCACTCACGATCCAGGAGATCTCACTCAGTGATCGATTGCCTTCCCTGTACGAATGCACATACAGATCGAGCCGTCACTCACTGATAAGGACCGCCCCCTGGACACCCAACTCCATCACTATCCCCTCCACAACTCACAGGACAGCATCGTCTCACCTCACAGAAGAACTCGTTGCCTCTTAACCCGCAGAACCAGCTGATCCACGACACTTCCTCTGAACTGCTCATTTTCCAGGCTGTGGGCCAATACACAAAAGGGTTAAACACGAGAATCCCATCATGGGAATGGCACATGAAGAACACAGCTCAGGTGACACTTCCGAATCTCTGGATTTGGGGCGCAGAGCTCCACACACCGATCCCCGGATCAAACAACGTCCAGCATGGCACAAGCCGCTTTCACTGACCCCCCAAATACGGCACGAAACTGGTGGTGGCCAAGAGTCAAGGCCCCGGCTGCCTACCTGGCGAACTCTGAAAGGGGGTGATGACCTAAACACCCACAGCGAGGACTCTGAATGCCACCTCTAGCGCCTCTGCCATAGGGTTTGTATCACTGCCCTATAACAATCTGATGGCTGAGTGTCTGACTGCTAGGACCCCCTACTGACACGAGAATGGGAACCTTCTAATTGGTGGAGCAGCAGGTCCAGCATGTGTCCCGCTCCTTTCAGAAATGGTCGAGCACAACACTGGGGCATCTCCAGGAGCCCCTTCAGATTGCTGGGACGGGGGTGGTTGCAGTTTTCATGTTTTTGAGGGTCTGACCCCCACCGATCAGGTTGTTCCCCCATGGACCCACAGACACGTATATAGACAGCTCTTGGCTGATCCCAGCTCGGTTGTGAGGACACCCCAGCTCTACAGTCCCTGCACTTCTGCCGCTTCCTCCTCGCTCCTTCTTCCAGCATCTGTGATCGCTGTCCGAATTAAGAAATAAGCCAAAGCAGCAGAACATCGTCCATGGACGAGGAGAAGGAGGAGGTCATGGGGGGCCGCGAGTCAGAATACACCAGAAACCAAAGCCAAAAAGCAGAGAAACCTAACAAAACTATCTGCACTGTAACACAGCGAGAAAACAGGCAAAGGGGAGGAGCTGCAGCCATCTTATCCCGACACAGTTTGCAGATCTCGTCAGCTCTTGTCATCCGGTTTCCCGCTTCAGACGCCCCTATATAACTGATCACACCCTGCACTTGCTGGTTTTGGCAATTCTAGACAATCATGTGACCTTCCCGTTAGACGAGACATAAAAAATAACGTACTGGCTATTAAAGGCGGTGTGAGCCAATCAGAAACGCCGTTCAATAGACGCTTTTGCATACAAAGAGTTAAAATCCTCCACTCACATCCGCCGCGGAGGACAACTAAGTCTATCGGTGGTTCTTAATCTCCGATGCTTCCAGTCCCAGCAGATCAGAAGTGACTGGTCTTGTGCACAATGTATGTGACCCAATCAGCCAACCCCTGGCCTCACCGGTCACGTCCGGATCCACAGCTGAGACCAGTGAATTGCCCAGCTACACGTGATGTCATCACTTCTGCTCTGACAGATCTGGAAGCACAAGAGACCTGGATCCCTCCAGAGATAGAACGTGGAATATTTTGCTTTTTTTATACAATTTCTTTGTCAAAGTTGAAAAAGTTTAAAAAAAAATCGGAGCCAATCAGTTGATGTCGGCGCCTGAAAGCTGTCATACCAAGTTTGGTTATTTGCAGCCTATAGGGAAGGGGATGATGTGACCGGTGAGGACAGCCAAGGACCCCCATCGCTCAGGAGAATGGGGTCTCGTTCTCACCAACAGATGGAGAGTGAGGTCATTCCAATACTATGAGGGCATTAGAAATTGCTGAGCACAGCGCTCTGTATTGAATGAAGGGGCAGGGTGCAAGTTTATAAGCTCTGGATCGGTGGGGGCCCCATTCTCAGGCCTCGTTCACATATGGTATATAGAGGGGCTTGTTTCTAGTAAAGCGTGACCGGGTGCTCTTTCCAAAGTGCATGTGGAAGACCCAGAAGTTCTGACAGAGCGCCAACCCATTGCAACGTGTGAGCGCGGCCTCACGGTGCAGCTTGTTACCCCCGATCATGTTGGTCCAACCTGGAACAACTGCAGCCTCCAGAAGAGAACGAGCTATAGAGGGGGCAGAGGGGCGTTACAGGTGCTGCCGCCTTTAAAGGGAACCTGTCAGCACAATTTGAGACACTAAAACCCCCTCCGGACCTTATGAATCGGTGATTTAGTGTCCCAAATCGCCTCTTACAAGGTTGTATTAAAAATTAAAAAACAACCTTTCTGATCCCTGTAGGAATGGCGGACAGTAAAGCGGGAACACTGTCACCACTAGCGACGGGAGAGGAGGCGCCGGACCTGCTGATGGAGACTATAAGTGTTTGCAGCCGCACATCTTATATACAGGTCACTATGGGACCCTAGATCACAGGTCCTTACAGGAGTGCAGGTGCTTTAGGGTCCTCTGTAAAGAGACCTCCATCACTTCCTGCCACACACAGCGCCACACAGAGGACAGCGGCCATGGTGAGTATTACAGCTCAGTCCTGAGTGATCACCAGACGTGACCGGGCGCGGACACCATCAACCGCTGAGCGGTCACCGTGTGGGTCGCGATATGAGAGCGCGATATACGTGATGAGACACAGACAGGAAGGGGTTACTGGGGCACCACACAGGAGCGGGGAGGCCGCCCCCTCACACACAGCTGGGCCGCACCTGCGCTCTGTCCCCGGACTCTGGATACACGGCGGTTCTTCTCTCCGGTTCTCACCCGCCGCCACACACAAGGCCCGGTCCCCTCTCAATGCGCAGAAGCAGCCCGGAACGGAAGAGGCGTGGCCGGAAGTGAGTGCAGGGGGTGACGGGAAATGTAGTCCTGCCGCGGGGCGTCTAGCCAGTGACGTCTCCGAGTCGCCGTGGAAACCCGATAAATAACGCAGAGCCGCAGCGTGTAAACAGTCTCATAAATCACCCGCTGACGGCTTTATAATGATATCACGTAAACTACTGTTCATATTTGGCTTTACCCCATAACAAAATAACAGAATATTCAACAGACCGTCCGCATCCCCCTCACAAATTCACACCCGAAACCGAACAGGGCGCGCGTGACGTCACCGCCGGGCCGGCCCACTACACGCCCACCCCCATCAAACCCCCCCCCCCCGGCTTCTGATTGGTTCGCTCTGACCTTCACAGGTATAAAAGGAGCCGGAAAGCCCCGCCCCCTCCGTAGTGCTTCATGACGCCGCCATTTTGTGTTTGGAGGCAGCTCGTAGCTGGTGAGGAGATGATGTTTCTGGAGGTGTAACTGTGTCAGGAAGTGTAAGAAGATGGGGCCTGCGGTTTAGTGGTCAGAGAGGAGGGGAGAGGTGTAGCCCGGAGAGGAGGAGGTCTACAGGAAGCCGTACGAGCCCTAGAAGGTGACGACTACGCCCGCGGCATAGGAACGCGTTCTACTGTGTGACGGCCGCTCTGCCGGATAATAGCACCAGTCTTGGGCGTCCGATACTGCGTAGTGCGCTTGTTAGCAGGCACGTGGTATCCAGATCGTTTTCATTCACCGACAGCAAGCAGAGATCTTGAAATGGTGGAGAATTTGGACACAAATGGGCCGACGCTCTAAGACTGGTCCAGAATGCGCTTATATTTATGAGCGTTTATGCCGGAGGGAGGTTCAGCCAAATTCTTAGGCAGCTTCTCATTACAAGAAATTAGAGGGGCACGGGTATGGTACGCTGGAGTTAAGCCCGCTATGGTGGTATCCCCACCCTTGGGAGTTGCTGAATCTATCATGATATCATGATAACCCACCAGACGGCAGTGCTGTTCCATCAGGTCCAGCCTGGCCTAGAATTGCGCCATAGCCTGCACCCATACAAGCAACCTCACCCCCTATCACTCCCCTCCATGCCTACGTGTAATGGGGGAAATAGAGGTCATTCCTGGCCCCCACGTCAGGACTTTTGCCCATTTCCGGGCTTGTACCCCAGATTTCAGTCATACAAGTCCACAGTCTACACAAGCGAAGGACTGGTGTGGTCTTCAAGCATTTTTCTTGATTTTTCAGGGACAAGACATGTTGAATTTATTGGAGCTTCCACATCCGTACTCGCTGTTGAGTATAGGCCGGTCTGAAGTGAGATGCACCAGAGTTATTTAGGGTCTCTTTAGCCATAAAAGATTATTGGCATCTCAGGAGTTCATGGCTGTGATGAGAATAGCCCAGTCTCTACCACATTGAGGTTGTCGAAGCAGCTGGAGTTATGTAAATTGTGTACATCGCTCTGCTCTACAACACTGTTCGCATAATTTTTTTTCCACGTCTGTGGGAGTTATGGAAATTGTGTAGGACCGACACGTTTCATTGTATTCGAAACTCTGAAACCCTTAGAGTGGGGGGAGACCGGGAGACAGGGATATTTTCATCTCAGCCGTGAACTGCAATCATGTGATTGAGGTGAGGTGAAGAGGTCACCACTAAGGGCTGTGATTGGTTGTAGTGGGGTCCTGGGCTCAATGGGATGTTGCTCCTGAGAAAAGGGTCTCTGTTATCTCAATACCTGGGACGCTTGAGAAGTGTCCAATTTAAGATTTCATAATCAGTTCTGAAGACTCTTCTGTTTTCTTTAGATTTTCTCTCACACAGAAGATGAATTTCCCTCGGCTTATCACATTTACCAAAGCTCGTGAGAAGTCCGACTTCTGGGAAAATGGAGAACAGAGAAATAAAAACTCATCTCGCAGAAGAGAGGTGAACATTTCCGGTGAGGAGGCGAAGACCTTCTATGAGAGTCTTCTGTCCAACGAAATGGGGGCGTCGCCATCCAAGAAGCCTTCTCGAAAACGAAAGCGGGTCACCACATCTACGCAGGGGGGAACGGCAGGGCAATCCCAAACCAGACCTGTCGTGTCTACACCAGATGGTACAGATGAGCGGAAGGGCCACCAGCTACTAAAATGTTCTCAACACGGAGACCTGAAAGGTGTGAAGAAGCTGCTGGAGAAGGAGAACTGCAATGTCAATTTTCAGGATCATTATTACTGGACGGCTTTAATGTGCGCCGCATATGCGGGGAAGAAGGATGTCGTAGGTTATCTACTGCAGAGGGGCGCAGCCTGGGTCGGGGTTTGTGAAACCAAAGGCAAGGATGCTTTGATGTTAGCAGAAGAGGCTGGACATGAGGACGTTGTCCAGATCCTTCAGGATTCTTTAAGAGGTCAGCGTCAAACCATAACTCCAAGGTGAGTGAAGTTATTAACATTTCTATTGCATATGGGGAAGGAATCTGATGCTTTGTCTTATATGGAGGAGCTCTGATGGAAAACTTAAAGGGGTTGTCCGAGTTTTGAAAAAAATATATATGTGGCCGGGAGCGGGCTGCCTAAAACAATAAAGCTGTACTTACCTTTCGGTGCCCTCCGGTATCCAGCGCTGCTGTCGCTCCGGTCCGGGCGCCATGTAAACAAACATGGCCGCCAGAGCAGCGCTGCATTCAGCTTCCGGCCTCCATACACAATGCTGTGTATAGTGACGGATAGGCGTGGCCGGCCAGAAGCTGAATGCAGCGCTGCTCCGGTGGCCATGTTTGTTTACATGGCGCCCGGACCGGAGCGACAGCAGCGCTGGATACCGGAGGGCACCGGAAGGTAAGTACAACTTTATTGTTTTAGGCAGCCCTCTCCCGGCCACATATATATATATTTTTTAAAAACTCGGACAAGCCCTTTAAGCAGAACTAAGGGGTCTAATGCTGACATATTCCATATTCCAAAAATACCAGCACTGGAGTGGCATTTATTTCCTGTCATCTACTTCCTGAAGGACCAAGGCCATGACCATGTAGCCAAATGTTTGTCATAGGATATCCGTACACTATATGATAATCTGGATCAGCCAATTGGGACCCCTGAAGTCCTCGGAACAGGTTAAGTTTCCTGCAGGGAAGTTCTCCTGTCTACCGGTTGAGCAATACTCTAACATCCTTTGTTCTGAAGATGTAGCTAAGCGGTAAAGACCTTGACCAATGAAAGGACAGTCCTTGTAACATGCCTTCGGTTCTTGTGGGTTTTATATTAGACATATATTTTAGATTTATTGGGTCCAACAGCGGAGACCTCACTGATTACAAGAATGAAAGTCACTTTTACCCCCGACTGAATGGAACGGTGGTTCACAAGCATAACCTCTAATCTCTGTGGCCCTCTAGAGATAGCCAAATGCTGCCTAACTGTTGCTCCATTCATACTAGAGGTTTAAAGGGGTGATCCATAGAAATTGTAGGTTCTCAAACTTCAATAGTTGTTCCAATTTGTGTAGTTTCATTACCCCCCCATTAACACAAGCATATAGAAACGATACTACACAGGTATAGTTTATTCATAAATGTTCTAGATTTTTTTTACTTTTAGCACTTGGGCAAGTCGTATGGTTTTATAAGCCAAAAGTCCATTCAGTGACACAGGGTGACAGATGCTTTACTCGCTGTGAGCAAGTTTAAGGGGCGGTGCCAAGTATTTTTGTGTGGATAAGTGATTACAATCTGATCCGTGGGAGTTCAAGTGCAGGGACCCTCACTGATAACAAGAACAGGTCCCTCTCCACCAAACCCAAGGCCTAAATGCTTGTACCCTGCTGCTCCATTTAATACTACGAGACAGCGGACTCGAGCGCAGGGAAAAAAATCCTCGATATGTGTTAACATCTCTGAGCCCTAAAGCTTCACCAATGTACTGGATCCATCGTACCATAGTCCCCTTGATGACAAGAATAGGTGCTGCATGATGTTCTCAAACTCAACATAGCTGGTCCAAGTTATATAAACAAGTATATTATTTTACTTTCTGTTTCTCTATGACGTCGGTGAAGGTTAAAACAGACTTAAATCTCAATCCTTCTATTGACAACTTGATGTTACCAGTTAGGTTTGTTTCTACTCAGTCTACCATTGTCAGCTTTGATTGGACAATATCAGATTGGGGTTGTGTCCTTGCACAATTAGCCCATGTTTTCTGGATGCCTAGACCCATGTAGTCAATAAGTGGGAAGTCCCTTAAAGAGAGAATGGAGATTTCTTAGCAATAACCATAACTTCTTTTGTATACACAGGACACATCCACCAGAAAGGAAATACTGTGAGGTCTGCAAGACTCATTATGAAGAGGACAGCATCGAAACCCATGAACGCTCCACAGTGCATCTCTTCAACAAAAAAAAGAAGCTTCCTCCCACCTACTACGCCATCCCAGAACATAACATTGGATACAAGATGATGATAAAGGAAGGCTGGGATTCTGAGGTCGGGCTGGGACCAGACGGCACAGGCAGGAAGTTCCCTGTTCAGACAATTCTTAAAAGAGACCAAAAAGGCCTCGGTTTCCAAAGTGACGAGAAGCCAAAAGTCACCCATTTTGCTGCTAACGACACCTTGGCAGTAGCCCGGCCGGCGATCACACACATGAGGACTCAACGGGTGGCTACTGTCAGCAGGAAAGAGGAGAGAAGGAAGGAAGCGAAAGCAAAGGCCTGGGAACGGGACCTGAGGACTTACATGAATATTGACTTGTAGTATCTGTGCTGTGTCATGTCTGTGCTCTGGGACCTGTGTTAATCTTATTAAACTGGACTTTGTGACATTTTAATTTGTTGCTACAAGGGAAAAGACCATATTTACACAGATTTTTGTGATTTGGGTAGCATATTATATATATAAACACAAATATGCATGTGTTGGTACAGGCTCCATCCAGGCTGGTCAGCGCAGCTGCCGTCTTCAGTCTCGTAGAGATGAAATAAGAGGAAACTGCTACATGCAGACAAAGTCCTGTTCTCATAATCAATGTGGGTCCCAATAGTCGATCCCTGACCTATTTACAACTTTATGATTAGTAAAGTAGCAGTCAGATTTGACTTGTGGCTTCTCCTAAGGGTGATATCTAACTGGCTTCCAGAAATGTACCCTTTAACCCCCCCTCATTCCCCCTGGATCTCAACTTTGCTACAGGAAAATTGCCAGGCGGCTACCTCTTGAAGTAGCTATCTTTCAGGATACTTTAAATAACCAGAGAGTGTGTAATGATTGGGGCACATTTACTAAGGGTCAGCGGAACGCATTTCTGTCGGGTTTCCCGAACTTTTCCGTTTCGTGCCGCATTTAACTGGGGTTTTTGGCACACGCGATCAGATTTTGGCGCATCGGCGCCGGCTTTCACGTGACACAAATCGGGGGGGGGGCGGGCCATCGGACGATCCGATGGATTCGGACAACGCACGGGATTTAACAATTCAAATTGTGTCGCAAGCCATGCACTCACATACACAGAGAAAAAGAAAGTGAACTCCGACGGACCTCAGCGGGGAAGTGACACATGCAGGATCTCGGGCGCACCATCTTGGTGAATCGCGCCGGACTTCATCTTCGCCGGACCGTCTAGATCGGGGATAGCGACAGGACCAGGTAAGTAAATGTGCCCAATTGTGTTCAGGCCACCAATGAGGGCACTTCAAGACACAGGAAGCAACTTTTTTCTTTGGTACAAAATACAAATAGATAAAATCTTCAGAAAAACAAGGGCATTTCCACAGCAGAACCAAATCCTTTCTAAGCCGCTAGGTCAATTGTCTCCCAACTGCTTGACATCAGGAGAATAGACTAAGGAACTAACAAGAGACTGAAAAAGTAGTTGTAGATATGATAACGTCCAAATATGAAAAGAGCTGGTCATACATAGAGATGGAGGGAAATATCACTTGTAGGATACAGATCCAAGGTATTGTGAATGTCTTCATATGATTATTTCCTCGAAATGCAAATTGTCGCATCAATTATTTTGGGGTTTTCAATATTATGCTTTGGGTCCTCTGCTAGGTCATAGGGATCATAAGAATTAGATTGATGTTCTTCTTGTCAGGCTGCAAGTTAAGGAAGAAGCAGGAAGTAGGGAGTATCAGCCTAGAACTGGTAGAACTGTTTTGGGACATCCGGGTGATGCAACCCTCAAACAGATGTAAAGGCCCATTTGTATTTCTGGGAGGGTAATTCAGCTTGGGTAGTTCAGTTGTTAAATCAGTGAAATCTCTGGAACATCGCTGTGCATAGAGAACACAAGCAGCACAGGATTTAATGGGCCATTTACCACTCGTTGCCTTCCATGATATAGTTTACGTTGGCATAAAATCAACTGTGGTTGTTCCATGAGAAATTGACTACGCACTGGCCATATTTTACGATTAAAAAACATTCCAGTTTTTGCCGGTTGAAGGAACCTCCCTGCATCATTTATCACCATCATGCACACAATCCCGTCCTCTGCACTGTAGCCGGTCCATGAAATACATCCAGTGCATGGTCTGATTTTCAAGGACCACGGTTGTGTGACATCGGCCTAAGGCCCAGCTCATGTCGTCATTAGATCTTCAGTTATTTGCATCAGTTACTGTGAGCACAAAGCAGGTGTGGTCAAACATACAGAACAGGTGCAAGTCTTTACAGGGACCACATCTGGTTTTGGTTCCGAGCCTTTCATGAAATAACCTGTATTTCTCCAACCCTACTGGCTACAGTAATAGCGAGAAGAAAGGCAGACTGAAGCTTTAGACAAAGGCTTAAATGGAGGATTAAATGGAGACCGTCTAGATTCTAGAAGCTCCTTTAAAAAAGTGGAGCTACTTTAAAGGAATCCTACTATTACAGATCTACCTAATAAGGTAGATCCAGTGGCAGGTTCCTGTATAGTTTTGCAGCCCTATGCTTTTTTTGACTAAACTTTTTCATAAAGTTCTGGGTAACTAAATGTTATCTTATATATATGCAATATTTTTAGAGGCTACTGGACGCCCCATAAGATCTCATCTACAAAGCAGTCTTTAGCACACAGCTCGCTGTAGCTGCGTACACTTGACTCTGAAGCCAAAGTTCTGCACATGTGCAGTAGCTCAGGTTTTGGAGACAAGGCTGCGTCGTAGTACCTGCAGCCGCTTTGCAGACGAGTGTGCGCAGCTACAGCTAGCTATGCCCTGAAGAATGCCTACTAGGAGGGATGGAAACAGGCTATTGGGGCGTGGAGTAGCCGTAGCTCCTGCTCCATTGCGTGGCTACTCTATTTCCCAGTACCCTCTAAATAATATTTGCATATATAAGAAAATAACTTTATAAAGTTCTGGGTAACTAGAAGTTTTATCAAAAAAAGCATAGGGCTGCAAAAGAATACAGAAACCTACCACCGGATCTACCTTAGTAGGAGGTTTCCTTTAAAGACCAGGAACACACTTAGGCCTGCAACATGACACTTTTAGTCCCTTATCTGGAGAAAATGTAATATAGTTATATATATTACGTGTCTATAGAAAGCTATCGTCCCCAGACTCTTCTATGGGCTCATAGACAGGGCAATTGTTTCCACGTCCCCTTATATGAGCTGACTGCCTATGCCGAAAAACTCAGAGCAGGTCCTATCTCTGACTGAGTTTGCACGTCTGGCAGTCAATTATTATTGTCGAAAGCGTGTGAGCGGAAGTCAAACCTCAGTGGCTCTTGTGCCGTAAACAACTGCCCCCGGTAGACCAAGACCTACACACGTTTGTGTGATGGTAAATTCCGACTTATTAATAGATGATTGATCCCATGTGTCCTTAGTAAATTTGACAAACACACTACAAACCATATTGTAAATTTTTGAATTATCTTTTTCCTGCTCAACAAACGGGTAGTTATTACCCGGTCTGAATAACCTTTTGTCATAGTAAGTCCTGTAGGTTGTTAGACGAAACCGTTGCACTGAGGGATTAAGAACTGGACCCTAGACTGGGTCATGAGCAAGAGTGTCGGATGACACCAGAATCACAATGGCTGTGAGACTGTCGATTTTATCCTTTGGAAGCTTTCTGTTATGACCCAAGTTTTATGAAATGGATGACGTTTTTGGAATAAGTTTGCATTTTGAGGAAGAAAACGGCTTGCCCTGCTGGATTTATTTTCTTCTTCCATATTAGTTCCACGCATTGATCCGTGTGGGATCTGTGACGTGGATGAGTCGTACATCTTATCTGGTGAGCTGTAATGGTGCGTTTTATCTATTGTGGTCTGAAATGGGGGAGTTTGATGATAAGGCAGCTCGATAAACTATTTGGCTTTTCGCCGTGAACCGTGACATCTTTGGCCAAAATGGCGCCATCAGGATCCATTGCGCTTGGACTTCCTTGATCCTGGAAATTACTCTAGGGAGGAGAGAGAAAGAGGGGAAAGCATATAGTACAATATATCCTAAGGCCAAGGCTTAAATTGAGAATTTACACCGCAAGAGGCATCTGCTCTTGATGAAAAGAAAGATGGAACTTGGTGATTCTGCTTGGAGGCAAATAGGTTCATGCCGGAGGTTCCTATCTTTCTGTTAAAGGAAATCTACCACTGGTTTACCCTGTATTCACCCTTAGGCTACATTCACACTACCGTATGGAGGACGTATGTACGGCCGATATACGTCCTCCATAGACGGCAATGGGCGCACGGCGCCCTACGGGAGCGGTACGGTGCAGCACACGTGCCGCACCGTACCGTTCCGTACCCGGGAAAAAGATAGGGCCTGTCCCATCTTTACCCGGAGTACGGCCCCGTGCGCCATAACTTCCTATGGAGAGGGGCGGGGGTGAGGGCACCTCCTCTCCCCGTGCCCGGTACGGTACGGGCGGGCAACGGCAGTGTGAATATAGCCTTAAAGCTAATTCTTTGAATAATGCATGTTGCATTGGCCCGAATTGGAGAGCATGCCTAATTTTCCTTGTATTCCTAGAACCTTGCTAGAACTTGGAGTCATGCTCTCATTTGGGTGAATATAGCTATATGTTTTTTAACTTTAATCTTTATGTAAATGAAGTTGAAGAGCTGAGGGGCATCACCGGAGCCTGTAAAAAGCAGCAGGTTGTGAACCCACTGTGCTATTTTACTGTTGTGACTTTGGGCCACACAGTAAGGGTGTTATCCCTCGACCTCTCTGGTATTCTTCGTTTGACCCCTATGCTGAGATCTGTACTTTGCTCCAGAGAGTTCGCAAGGCCGCTACCTCTTGTGGTGGCCCCATAGCTGGCCCAGCGGGTACAGAGACACCAATACGTGGTACCAAGGGGTCAGGCAAGCGAATGATCACAATTACATGTTTTTTTATATTGGGTTATTACAGGCTTAATTTTACAATTAAAATAACTGACTCACAATAAAGATGACAAATATTTTAGCCCCTTGACGCTCCTTGCTGTACAGCGCAGAGGTACAGGGGTGTATGAAGAGGGCTCATGGCTTCATACACAGATGGGGTTTGTTGCATATTGCAGTTGGTGCTTGCAACGATAGCGGCTATTAACTCTTCCAATGTCCTCAGCAACATTTAAAAGATGGCGGCACGTGGGGGGGGGGGCGTCATCGGGCGGCAGCGTTCGGTTGCCATGACAGCCTGTTTCTGAAGATTGGTTACAATGAGCCAGTGGCTCATTGTAATGAATACTGAGCAAAAATGACATATTCAGCAATACAGTATTATTGCAGTATATGGTAGGAATGATCAGACCATCTAGGGTTGATTTACCCTAGAGGGTTTAAAAATAATTGTAAAAAAAAGTTTCAAAAATAATTTTAAAAAGTAAAAAAAACCCTAAAAGTTAAAATAACCCCTTTTCTCTAGAACTGATATAAAACGTAATAAGCAGTAAAAATCACAGACACAATAGGTATTGTTGTGTCCCAAAATGCCCAATCTATTAAAATATAAAAACTGTTATTGCTGGTGTAACGGAAAATAGCGCCCAAATGTCCGAGACACGACTTTTACACCATTTTATTTCACATTAAAAAATGGAACAAATAAATAAATAAACAGGTTATTTGGCGCACACGGTGAAAGTAGTAAAAACTGGACCCACAAGAACGTGACACGAACATGTTTTTTTTTTTTTTAATTAGGAATTTTTTTCCAGCTTCCCAGTACATGGCATGGAATAATAAATAATGTGACGGAGAAGTCAGGCACAGCTCTGTACATGGAAAAATTAAAAAATTATGGATTTTTGAACGTGGAGAGCAAGAAACGAGCAAGAAAAAACCCTGCTTCCTTAAGGGGTTAAAGAGCCGAGCCTAATTGTCTAAATAATATTTGAGTGCAAGAGTGAAATCCTGTGTTAGCAGCAAATGCTGAGTCTACGACTTCCTTTAGTTTCTTAGCCTGGACGGTGATGAGGGGGAGCGATAACACATATGGAGGCAGCGCGCTTCGCTGGTGATGACCCTAGAGGTGAAGCTTTGATGGTAAACCCCAACTCCTAACCACATTTTCCATGATGCTTGAATGATACTGGGCCAATGCAGAAGGCGTGGTGACATCGGGCGTAGAAAAGTAGAGCACCACTATTGCTAATAATTATTTCACCTTTCAGAAAATGAAGCTTCAGCTCAGCCGCGTCTCTTTAGCTTTTCTCCTGATAATTTCCTTTCCACATTATGGTAAGGAGACGATTGCCCGGGAAATAATTTTTACTCAATGTTTCGCAACTGTAATTTTTTTTGGGTTTAACAAATAGCGAGTTTGTAAATTTTTGTTTTTCATTTTTGGAAGATTATTAATTCAATGGTTATTATGATGAATTTTGAATGACTGTTGATACTTTTAGTATTATTATTATTATTATTATATTATTATTATTATATTAGTATTATTATATTATTATTATTATGATTATTATTTATTATATTATTTATTTTATATATTAAATTAAATTTGCTACTAAATGTAAAAAAAAAAAAATTCTAAATCTTAGAAATAGCTTAACATAACCATCATCATTATTAATAGTATTATTAGGAGTATGTTTAATAGGATAGTAATAATGTTGACAATATTTATATCACATTTTTTATTTTTATAAATATTTTAAAACTAATACGAATAATTTAAACAATTCATATTTTCATGTTATTTATTTAATACTAAATATTAAAGACTTTTAACATTGCTACAGGCAGTCCCCGGGTTACGTACAAGATAGGTTCTGCGGGTTTGTTCTTAAGTTGAATTTGTATTTAAGTCGGAACTGTATAGTTTGTAATTGTAACTCCAGGAAAAAAATTTTTGGTCTCTGTGACTATTGTATTTTTAAAATGTTGGGTTGTCATAAGAACCAGGATTAACAATAAATCTTAATTACAGACACCTGTGATAACTGTTATAGCTCTTTATTGTAGCCTAAGGCTAAAATATAGTAAATTACCAAAATCCAGAGGTCCGTTTGTAACTAGGGGTTGTCTGTAAGTCGGGTGTTCTTAAGTAGGCGACCGCCTGTACTTGTATTCGCAAGTTTCTATTATATTTTAGATTTATTTTTTCTATTTTTGTTATAAGTGTTAATAATATCAGTTCAACAAACTTAACTGAATAAAAAAAAAATCATATTTATTACAATATATTTTAGGTCATTTTAACAGATGCTCTAATAGATCTGCATAACCTTGCACATCATAAATCTACCTATTTAATAATATAATATAGGATGTAATAAACCGACACGACCCGTTCTGTGAGACGTAGTTGTAAGTTAATGATTCTTAGAACAATAATTGTTATTCATTTATATTATGTTTTGTGATTATCCGAAATAAATATTTTAACTTTATTTTTGCTCACTGACACCATGCGGCTTATCACTTTTTCTATCTAAATATTTGTGGAAAACGTTTAGTAAATTTAGAAATTTGCTTTCTGATTTTGTATTCGAGTAAAAATATATTCTACAAATCGTGTTTTCTATTCAGTTATATCATAAAATTTTTGCATATTCACTTTTATTATTTATTATATTATTATATATATACAGGCGGTCCCCGGGTTACGTAAATGATAAGTTCTGTAGGTTTGTTCTTAATTTGAATTTGTATGTAAGTCGGAACTGTATATTTTATAATTGTAGCTCCAGGCCAAATTTTTTGTGTCTTTTTAAAAAAATTTAAAAATGTTGGGTTGTCATAAGAACCAGGATTAACAAAGCTTAATTTTAGGCACCTGTGATAACTGTTATAGTTGATTATTGTAGCCTAAGGATAAAGTACAGTAGATTACCAACATCCAGATGTCCGTTT
Organism: Engystomops pustulosus; assembly: GCF_040894005.1. Taxonomy (NCBI): domain Eukaryota; kingdom Metazoa; phylum Chordata; class Amphibia; order Anura; family Leptodactylidae; genus Engystomops; species Engystomops pustulosus. The sequence goes on along the minus strand of NC_092419.1, from coordinate 14,297,524 downwards.
GTAACTAGGGGTCGTCTGTAAGTCGGGTGTTCTTAAGTAGGGGGCCGTCTGTATACTAGCTTTGTTAGAAGGCTTCACTTAAGCTATATTAAGGGAAAAAAAATCTTTAGCTTAATTATTAAACAATAAAATTAGAATTTGTTGCCATCAAACGCAAATGTTTGGCTGTGGGCATTCACTTTTTAGAAGACCTCCGACGGGAAAAAAGTTTTATATATATATTTCATTTCCCATTTGTGTTTTTTAGTTGTGCAATGAGAGACAATATGAGAGTCTTTTATCTCTCATATAAAGAAAACTGTGCACTTTCTAGGACAAGTGTTGACCATTTAAAAAAATCTCGTCCAAAATACATCCAAAAATGTAACAGAATTACAACCGAATCGCTGAAATTACAGTTTAGCCAAAGTTCTATAATCAAAAATAAAATTTTAGATTTTTTTTAGATGCTTTAAATTCTTCGGGGTTACATTGACCTAACAAGTTAAATTTATAGAGCAATTGCTTGAAAACATTATTGGATGTAATATAATTATTCTCAGTCCCAGGAGCTTTACTAAAACTATTTAATATATATATAATGATAGGAATCAGGAATTTATATACCATCAGTGAATATACAAATTAAAAATAAATAATTTTTACTGGATTATAATTTGGCCACATGAGCACCGACATCAAACCCAAACCTCACAAAGTCTTATTAAACAGAATCTAAAATATGTGAAGTCAGTATTTATAACCATGAAGGTCTGAGCCTATGAGTACAGGCAGTCCCCGGGTTACGTACAAGAAAGGTTCTGTAGGTTTGCTCTCTTAAGCTAAATTTGTATGTAAGTCGGAACTGTATATTTTATAATTGTAACCCCAGCCAAATTATTATTTTATCTGGATCTACAATTATAAAATATACAGTTTCAACTTACATACAAATTCAACTTAAGTACAAACCTAAGGAAACTATCTTATACGTAACCCGGGGACTGATACGTACAAAAATATTGGGTAGCTGAATTCCAACTTGTCTGCTCCTTATCTGACCCTATGTTTCCCATCTGGAGAGAATTTTGGAAGCTCCACACACATTAGATGGTCAAAGAAACCAGTAAAAATCTGTAAATTAGGCAGATATTCATATAATATGTATGAAGACCTTTCATGGCAGTTTGGGACACTAAACCACCCACAGGTCCTTATGGACCAGTGGTTTAGTGTTGCAAATTGTCCTTTATTAAGTCCCTCTGTGGCCGCTAGTAAAATTAAAAAAACACGTTATACTTACCTCGGTCCAATGCTCCGCAGTGAAGCCAGCATACTACATCATGGCTCCATTGCGCATGCGCCATAGCCACAGCGCTTGTGTAATGAAGCCAGTGTAGCGCTCCAGCTTCTTTGAAGAACTGCGATGGCGAGGGGAGCACAAGAGATGAGTCCGATGTGCCTCATCAGACTCATTTCTGGGTAAGTGTAAACTTTGTTATATTTTCATTGGAGTCACAGAAGGACTTGGAAATGGGCAATTTGGGACACAAAACCACTGGTCCATAAGGACCTGTGGGTGGTTTAATGTCCCAAATTTCCATGACAGTTCCTCTTTAAGTTATTACAAATTATAAGTCATCTCAGCTTTCTGTCAGTTGGGTAAGTTCCGGTTCCTAAACCCCATAACCAAATCCGTTACAGGTCTATATCTCCCTTATCAGGGCTCAAAAGTGAATGCTACTTCTTACCACTCACTACAGACACGTCCCTTGTGTCTGAACATCCAACCCTGTGCTTATACGTATCCATAGAATGATTATAAAAGTGTTTTTGTATCTTAACATTTTCTATTCGTTTTTTAAAAAAAGAATGACTACTGACAGTACTATTATAATGATACCATGTAAGGATAGTTCAGTGCTGATTATATTATTTTGATGGTTGTATCATTTTGAGTAGGGAGCATTTTAGCCCATATTTTAAATTCACGCAAATCTGAATTTAGCATGAAATCTACACTTTATAGTCATTGGAATCTAACCTCTTTTATTTTTAAAGGAAATGGCCAAAAACAGCTGGTGGTGACACAACCAAAAACGCTCCAAGCAACAGCTGGAGGCTCGGTGAACATCTCCTGCTCATTTATATCTTCAGATACCTCCTACATTGTGACATGGACCTTAGGATGTGATGCTACTGCAATTCCACTTCAGAATTACCCATGTTTCCAACACAGGGTACAGTTCTCTATCCCAGCCTCAGATCAGACAGCGAGTAACTCCCAAGCACCCAGTAATGAGACACAGAAAGCTACAATCACTATCTTCAACCTGACAGAGAACGACTCTGGAAGTTTTTGCTGTCATATAAAGACGGTTTTACATAAAGAGACGGGAACAGGAACGGGAACAATCCTGGAGGTCACAAGGAAATCAATTGCTGCAGGTATTTTATTAGGAGAGGCAGTTCTACCATCATCATAGACATGGGGCATCCTCCACGTCTAGAAGAGAGGTGGCTCAACCATCACCGTAGACAGGGGGACATTCTCTACAACTAGAGGAGAGGAGGTTCTACCATCATCATAGACAGAGGGCATCCTCCACCTCTAGAAGAGAGGGGGCTTTACCATCACCATAGACGGGGGCATCCTCTACACCTAGAGGAGAGGAGGTTTTACCATCACCATAGACAATGGGGCATCCTCTACACCTAGAGGAGAGGAGGTTCTACCATCACCATAGACAGGGGGCATCCTCTTCACCTAGAGGAGAGGAGGTTCTACCATCACCATAGACAGGGGGCATTCTCTATACCTAGATAAAATCGGAAGGCAGACAAGGAGAGACTGAGTAGAGCTCATAGAGTAGTATTGTTGTAATGACAAAATAAAGATATTTAGAACAAACAATTGGAATGACGCTCAGCAGATTAGCACCTAGAGGAGGTGTGGTTCTACAATCACCATAGACAGGGGCGTCTTCTACATCTAGAGGAGGGGAGGTTCTACCATCACTATAGATAGGGGGCATCTTCTACGCCTAGAAGAGAGGAGCTTCTACCATCACCATAGACAGGGGACATCCTCTTCACCTAGAGGAGAGGAGGTTCTACCATCACCATAGACAGGGGGCATCCTCTTCACCTAGAGGAGAGGAGGTTCTACCATCACCATAGACAGGGGGCATCCTCTACACCTAGAGGAGAGCAGTACTACCATCACCATAGACACGGGGCATCCTCTACACCTAGAGGAGAGGAGGTTCTACCATCACCATAGACAGGGGGCATCCTCTACACCTAGAGGAGAGGAGGTTCTACCATCACCATAGACAGGAGGCATCCTCTACACCTAGAGGAGAGGAGGTTCTACCATCACCATAGACAGGGGACATCCTCTTCACCTAGAGGAGAGGAGGTTCTACCATCACCATAGACAGGGGGCATCCTCTTCACCTAGAGGAGAGGAGGTCCTACCATCACCATAGACAGGGGGCATCCTCTACACCTAGAGGAGAGGAGGTTCTACCATCACCATAGACACAGAGCATCCTCTACACCTAGAGGAGAGGAGGTTCTATCATTACCATAGACAGGGGGCATCCTCTACACCTAGAGGAGAGGAGGTTCTACCATCACCATAGACAGGGGACATCCTCTACACCTAGAGGAGAGGAGGTTCTACCATCACCATAGACAGGGGTATCCTCTACACCTAGAGGAGAGGAGGTTCCACCATCACCATAGACAGGGGGCATCCTCTACACCTAGAGGAGAGGAGGTTATACCATCACCATAGACAGGGGACATCCTCTACACCTAGAGGAGAGGAGGTTCTACCATCCCCATAGACCGAGGGCATCCTCTACACCTAGATAAAATAGGAAGGCAGACAAGGAGAGACCGAGTAGAGCTCATAGAGTAGTATTCTTGACAAAATAAAGATATTTAGAACAAACAATTGGAAAGCAGATTAGTTGTACTTAATTGGGCACAACGCTATTTATAGCTTTTCGGATTCAGGTGAGGGTATCCTCATGTGCTGCCTTTAGACATTAATCATGGAGACATGGTTGCCAGGACAGCCTGGATCAGAGCCTAGAGGAGTATGTTGGAGACTGTCACACAGAGATTCGGAACTTCACGTCTTTTAAAACGGATGAAATTTTAATCTAATATCTCGGGTCACAACACGTTTCGGAGTTCACAAATCCTTTATCATGTGAACTGAGACATGGGAAAAGTAGTCATGTCCCAAAGCCCTTATTGTCTCCCTTTGGATTTTTGAACATTAATTTCTAATTTATCTTTCTTTTTTCTTTCTTAGCTCCATCAGATGATCTGAAAATGTCAGAGAAAGTGAAAACGTATATTCTCTATGGCGTGATAGGGGCTGAAACTTGTGTGATAATAATCCTGCTGGCTGTGGTTATTAAGCACCGACTGCAAGGTACAAATGTGTCTGCTATCAGGAATCGTATAATCGTATAGACCACATTGTCTACAATGTATAACCTGTTTACTTGCTCTTTCACAGGTTCATCAAGTGCTGTGGACCAGGTGGGTGGATAGTCAACAGAAAAAATCTAAGTAAAATCAAATGTGTGATTGTAAGGCCCCATGCTCTCGGGTCAAAAAACGACAAGCCCATGGTCAGTTTTTGCTGCCTGCGTGTTATCGGTGAGTGACAGTAGAAAATGAGTGCCCAAGCCGCACTCTGGTCCAGGCATAGGAACTTCTCAGAAATTTTTGCTGCACCGTAGATGAGCCGAAAAAAGGCATGGTGACGTGTTCTGGCCATTGTTTTTGTGGCTAGCATATGTCCCCATGTCTCATCCACAGTGCCGAGTGCGAGCCAACTACATGTGCCATGATAAACCGTCAGGTGCGTGAGGCCTAATAATGAGCATTATTTGTTCTCATGTAAAAAGGGGAAGGTCAATACATTTATCTCCTTCAAAGGTTTTCAAAGACTCCTCGGTGACCCACTTGGGGCCAGGGGTAACCAAAACAAAAATAGTACTTTCTCTGCATCGGCTCCCGTTTCCAGCATTTTGGTGTTCTCCACGTCTTCCACACTTCTATCCTGGCCAGAGGTCCCTGGGAGTTACCGAATATCCCAAATCAGTGGCTCAGCAGGGGATGTCACTTGTTATTTAGAGGATGTGATATCTGGGGTGCTGCTGTGGCTACTGACTTACCAAAGTGGGTCCATGGCCCCCTTGGCACTTCTGACTGTTCCCATTGTTGTTTACGGGAGTAATGCAGTGTTTTTATCTTCACAATTTTACAGGATGTTCAGATGGATCCTTCAGGGCTTCAGTATGCAGAGATCTGTAAGAAGAGTTTCCCTAAACAATCAAGGCAACAAAGAAAAGTGGAATCTATCACCTACTCAGCCGTCAAAGTGAAGAACCAACCACATCTGACTAAGGACAAATATGAATTACATTAAAGGATCCTTAAAGGAAATCTACCCTCAAAATCCATCCTGATAAACCAGGGACACTTAGTCATAGATCCAGGCACCAGGACTGTGATAATCTTCTTATATATGATCTAGAGCCCTCTTCCTTCTAAAATCAACTTTTAAAACTACACAGTGTTACAGCCTTTGAAGCTGCATTACAGTGGGTCTGAGGTAAAGTCTCAAAGAGCCCTTATGGCTCATAAGCATATTTAAAAGTTGATTTTAAAAGGAAGGAGGCCAAGAATAACAGATTTATGAAGATCTATAAGTATGTGTGCCTGGTCTACCATGATGGATTTTCACGGTAGACTTACTTTGATAGACCAGTCTAGACAAAGCTGGGCATGTCATTCTCATTCTTCAGGCATTGCACTAAATGTAAAGTGGTTTACCATCTTATTTATATTTACGACGTATCCATGTAATAGGTCAGCAGACTCATCATAATCCGATCTATGGGGATCTCTCACCAGGGACCCCTAGTGGTGAGTTGGTTTGGTTGGTCAAATCTTTTTGTAGAGGTCAGGTAAGCGCAGCTCAGCTAAGAGGAACAGAGATGCCCTTCTGGTTCTCTGTTTGATCAGTGAGGGTTACAAATGTTGGTCCCAGACTTATCTGATATTGCTGAATTATCCAATGGATAAGCCATACACAAAAATCTTGGAAAACCCCTTTAACTTGTTGTGTAAGTTTAGCATGGAAAACTTTGCTATGTATTTCTTCACTGCTGTAATAAAATTCTCTTTCTTAGATATATCGCAATTTTTATTGAAATACCGGTAACTGTAGTTTTCTCTCCCATGTGGCATGAAAGACTATTTAGATGCAATATTGTATTATATTATGCAAAAAAGGAGGAAGGTTGAGGATATCCTGGTCATGTCTGGAAGGAGCACTGTGGGCAAAGTTATTACACTCTCAAGAAAAAGTGGCCCGAAGGTAGCATAATAAAGAAATGATACATACCCTACTCCAGTCCCCAGGACGTGTCGTGCCGAGCATCAGTTCCTCATGGCTGAAGCAGCTCTCGGGACTCCTGACACTTCCAACCCAGTGATTTCGATATTTGTCGAATGGTAGTGTCACTTGGGTCATGCCTACTTCCAGAACTTCAAGGACATGCCTATTTCCAATTAGGATTGCACCGATACCAGAATTTTGAGTGTGATACGATACCCAGAAAAGTATCTGCCCGATGTCTGCAGAGTCTGTAGAGTCTCTGGAAGTCTTTCAGTACTGCATGTAGCAGAAACCTGCTATAAAAAAAAATTGGACCGTTCTGTCTTTGAAAGTATCGTACAAGTAACGTGATTGCGATTTCCAATGTATAAAACCAAGTAGCCTTTCAGGAGAAATTAGCCTAATAATCGACTACCAGTATGTGGTCAAGCAGCTGAACATCTTCTAGATCATGTTTCTTGCATGGCTTCAGTACGGTGGCATCATCCACAAAATCAACACTAAAGTGAGATGTAAATTGGTTGTATAAAGTCATAGAAGCGGAGAGGTTAACACTGTAGGCTTTCCCTACTTCCCTTCCCGATCACTGTAATTGATGGTCTTGCAACCAGGGACATCACTAACCAATTCTCCAATCACAGTGGAGGAGGCATTCAGAGGTGAGGAGAGCATGATTCAATGTTAAACTCTCCACCTCCTTGTCCTTATACAACCAATTTTACATCTCACTTCAGAGTGCATTTTCTGGATGATGCCACTGCACTGGGCCATGAAAGAAACATAATCTGGAAGGTTTTAAGATAATTGACAACATTCTGGTAGTGGTTTATTAGGCCGATATCTGATGACAGGTTCCCTTTAAGGCTTAGATACCTCTAAGAGCAGACATGATTCACCTATACAAATCTAAAATTACCAATAATGACCAATAGATGATGAGTAAAAATAGTTTACGGGAAAGTTACTTTGAGAAATACCTATTGGCTTATTGACCCTTCCAATGATCTTTACACCAGGAGTCAGCTTTTAGTATTGTCGAAAGTTGAGTGTTAACTCCATTAATGATCTCCAAGGTTAGAGGCTAGTTCAATCCAAACATTTCCATGAGACACTTGGTCCCTTAAACCCCTATGTTTGGACAGGAAAAGTGTACAAATAAAATCATAGTTGGCAAGTGAAGGAATGTAATTAATAGTATATGAAATAATCAGCAGCCTCCTGTCCAACCAAAAGAGAAGATGATACATTGTACAGAATTGAGAGGTTGTAAGAATTTAGTTCTCTCTATTATCGTTCAGGGAAAACATGTATACATTGACGAGTGGGCGTCAACAATAAGGGGTAATCATATACAGTCCTTGACTACAAGCAATGATTGGATAGAGTTAGGCTTTGGCCCCTCCCACCCACCTTCTTCTCTCATACACCCGAAGAGATAAGACCGGCAACGACCTGAGCTACGTTATTTGGCTTCATCAGACAAGGGACGAGAGGAAGATTTTCCATTCGACAGGAACAACACAAGGAGGACTGTGATGCCTTCTAGGGACAAACATCAAAATGACGACTCTGTACAAAGAAGAACTCAGACTGAGGGGGGCCCTCCGTAATCCATTCTGTAACATCTGTCTTTATACTTACCCAGGGAGGTGCTTCATCCTGAGCGAGTTGGAACCTGAACAGTGAGTACATGTTATCTGTTCTCTCATATTATAGGTCTACTCTGGGGTCTCCAATAATAAGGGTCTGTTCTAGGGGGGTTCCAGTATTATAGGACTGCTCTGGGGGTCTCCATTATTATAGGACTGCTCTGGGGGTCTCCAGTATTATAGGACTGCTCTGGGGGTCTCCATTATTATAGGACTGCTCTGGCGGTCTCCATTATTATAGGAATGCTCTGGGGGTCTTCAGTATTATAGGTCTGCTCTGGGGTCTCCAATAATAAAGGTCTGTTCTAGGGGGGTTCCAGTATTATAGGACTGCTCTGGGGGTCTCCAGTATTATAGGACTGCTCTGGGGGTCTCCATTATTATAGGACTGCTCTGGGGGTCTCCATTATTATAGGAATGCTCTGGAGGTCTTCAGTATTATAGGTCTGCTCTGGGGGTCTCCAGTATTATTTGTCTCCTCGTAGGGTCTTCAGTATTTTACGTCCTCTATTGGGGGTGGCATTTTGTTCTGTACTGTGGTTTCTGGTACATCTGGGGTTCAGGTTACTAGTGCGGCCCCTTGAAGTGGAGCAGAATGATAATGTGCTCCTTGGACCATTAAAGTTGTGCACCCCTGGTCTAAATACTACTATTGTGGGTTTTCAATGAACAGTAACTAGAAAAACGGGTCACACTTAAATTGGGGGTGGGGTGAAAAGTTCAAAAGGACAACATATAGCATGACGAGGCTGCACACCCACCCACCTGTGGGTTTGGTGACACTATATAAAAACGGTTAGTCCAGAGGTCAAACAGGAAATGCCCTGTGTGCATCTTACAATATATAAGAAACACAAATCTGTTAAATTTCGTATCATCATTCTTGTGAAGATGAAGGCTTCAACTCCTCTCGTAAGCATTGTCATCCTTTTGTTGATCTCCTACACGGCTGAAGGTAAGAGAAAAATACGATATTAACACATGGTTCAAATTTTTTTCAATTATATATTTAAATTTTTCACATCATTCATTAATCTCTATAAATTAAAAAATAACTCAAAATAATTTATAAAATCCTTTAACATGGGAAAAACTGAATTATCGGTGTAGACTGATCAGGGAACACATATGTTAAACTAAGTAAATCATCTCCTACATATGGACATAACTCTAAATAAAAAACTACAACAAGAAATAGCAAGAAAATCTGAAAAAATACTTATTTCGAATACTCCTTAGAATATTACAATAAATAAAGTACTTAGAATTTTTTTTAGAAACATTTCGTTTCTTAATGTATAGTAACAGTTTTATCTAAAAATCTAAATTATTATTATTTCTGATGGACTTTTAAAAAAATTATTTTGAATTTAGAGCTCATCATTTAAAAAAAATAATTTCAGATTTATATTATTGCTCCAAAATACTTAGAGCAACTACAGAAAAATTGGGCAAAATTTTTTTTTTTTTTACAGTGAAAGTTTGAATAGAGTTGACATTATGGCACCCGGTAGACCCTAATAAAATGTAATATTTACATTAAGTACTGGGAGGATCAAGAAACTTATATGTAAGGAATAATTTTTATCATGAAAAACAAAATTTTTAATTGTGGTTACAAGTAACATTAATAAAAAGTAAAAGAAGGGCAGCGCAGCAGCTCATCGGTAAGAACTGTTGCCATGAAGCACCGGGATCCATCCAACCAAAGCCAACATCTGCATGGAGCATGTTTACATTGGTTTCCTTCAGTTTTTAAACCCCCCTCCCAATTCAAACACGACGACAAGCGAAAATTGCAGTAGAATATTTTGGTGAAATAAAATTAGAAATAAAAAAAAAATTTATTAAAAAAAATATATTAGAAATTATTTTCAAATATATTACAAAAAAAGGAGAACAACAACTCTAATGTTACATTTATTTTTTAGCACTAAAAATTAAAGAAAAAGAGAAGAGTAATTCAAATTAAAATACAGAAAAACAAACTATTTTTTTTACAGAAATATTTATAAAATATATGATCATAGCGGAAAATTAAAAAAATAAAAGACCATTCGATTTGGAATTGACCCATCCAACAAAGAGTTTGGGTTTAGAAAATGAAGCATAAGAAGATAAAAGCGCTGAAATAAATGTGTTGAAATGGTCAAAATGATTTTTAAGTATTTTTTATTGGTGTTTTAACATTGTGGAATCTACAGTATAAAGAAAATTAAATAAAATACATGTAATGTATTATATATTTTATTTTTTAATTACATTTCTAGAATATACTGTATCTGTATCAATCAAGAACATGGTATCACTATTAACTATAATGTATGTTGCTCTCCACATCAACAAAAAGGAGTCAACATACCCTATATACTATATATATATATGTATATATATATGTGCATAAAAATAACTAAAAATGTGCCGAAAACCCCCAACACGCCTTATACAGGAGGGTATAAAAAATAAGCTTTCACACTCACCTTCTGGAGCTCCCCGAGGCTCCTCTTCCTTCTTCTCTTCACGTGTATCAGAGCGGGTAGAGACGCGCCCATGTGCTCTGCCCGTGGCTCACACTATGATGTCATCACTGGCGACACCGCTGCATCATAGTGTGCACCGGCAGGCAGAGAGCATGGACGAGTCTCTACCCGCTCTGTTACACGTGAAGAGAAGATGGAAGAGGAGACGCGGAGCATCAGTACGTTAATATATATGCAGGGGCGTAACTTGAGGGGGTGCAGAGGGTGCAGCCGCAACCGGGACCAAGAGGCTTAGGGAGCCCATAAAGTGTCATATGAGAAGACTAGTATAAACCATACATTATAGTTGGGCGCCTGGTACAGACTTTGCATTGGGGCCCTTCAACTTCAAGTTACATCACTGTGTTTAAGTTTATTGTAATTTTTAATAAGTGGCAAAATTATACAAAACTTTACCCAAATATATGATTTAATATATATGAATGTGATATGAAATTGAGATAGTGGGAGGTGAAGAATGGAAACACCAAAAATAAAGTTGATGCGGCCTTTAATGGGTGAATGGTGTAATGGGGGTGTTAAAGAAACCTATCTCCCCCCTAGGTAATCAGAAAAAGCTGGAGGTGAGGCAGCCATTGTTCATCAAGGCCATAGCCGGAGACTCGGTGACCATCTATTGCTTCTTTGAGACGCAGTCGCCTTCTTTTACCATCAAGTGGACTTTGTGTTGCGACCAACTGAATTCTATTCAGCAGAATCAGAGGTACAAAGACAGAGTAACCCTAACCACGACCTTCCAGGAGCTGACGATTGTAAATGTGACCGAGCAGGACTCCGAAAAATATTGCTGTGAAGTATTGACGGCAGACAGTGAAACGGGAGTCGGAAATGGAACCTTATTGAGTGTCGCTTCACCAATAAAAAAAGAAGGTACATTTTTTTGTAGAATTGCTCTATTTCAATAGATTGCAAACATTTTGGGTGTACTGATCCTCTAAGCCAGTGACGGCATAGGCTCCATTCACATCAGGTTAGATGAACACGCTGAGCATAGATAGTTCTAGGTAGTACATTCCAGAGAAAAGGTGAAGCTCTGGAAAAGTCCTGGAGACTTGAGAAGGAGGTCCGAATGAAGGAACAAAGTAATGTTAGATCACTGGAGGATGGAAAAGTACGGGCTGGGTGTTAGACTTAGATAAGGGCAGAGAGGTAGGAGGTGCAGCACTGTGCAGAGCTTTGTGGATGAGGGTGATTATTTTGAATTGAATATGGAAGGTGTTGGGCAGCCAGTGCAGTGACTGACACAGAGTGGAGGCATCCGTGTAGCGCCGGGATTGATTGACCAGTCTGTCTGCCGCTTTAAGAATAGATTGTAGGTGAGACAGTTTAGTAATTGGAAGATCGATCGCTAGGGAGTTACTTTAGTTTAGACGAGAGCGATTCAGAGCAACGATTTGGGTTTTAAAGGTTTTCATGGTCAAAGAACGGATTTTAAAACAGTTTTTAAGGTGCAAGAGGGATACGCTGCTGCCCTCTATTCTTAGGGTACATCCGGAATCCTCCTAACGTAACCTTATGGGGGAGCGGAGGGGGGGGGAGAACAAGATGGGAAAGTAGCCTTTGAGAATGCCCAAACTGTAACACAAAACCCAAGTTTTACCGCAGTTTTCATTCTATACATACAAATAGCATAAGGAACAGAGCAAAATTTTTAGGCAAGTGCAGAAAACTGGTGTAAAGTAAGAAAGATTCCAGAAATAGGAGACTTAAAGAGGATCTGTCACCCCCAAAAAGACCCCCACCAAATATGCCCCCCATAATCCTCTCCCCAGCCCCTTTCTGCATATGCCAAATTTGCCCGGCACTGTCAATTTTACCTTCTTTAATTAGCTATTATGTAATGTAGGGCTATGCTCAGACATGCCATTCATACCACCATGGACTCGGGAGTGATGTAGCTGGAGGGGGATCTGAGAAGGCCCTGGGTGGTAGCGGTGGGGGGTTGTTATTATTGCTGTGGAGCCAGGGACCTGAGGTGCTCTGCTAACACCCCACAGAGCACTCATTAGCATATATTTCAAGTGAACTTTGCCATGGAAGGAATAAACATAAAGGCATGGGGAGCATTTGTGGCCGTAGCCATACAAAACATTCAATTTGGGTGGGTAGGTAGTTTGTAGTGACGGAATCCCGTTAATTGTTAGATTCTCATCATCGCAACATGAATTGTTATAAGAGAAATACAAATCAGATCAGTATTTGGAGTCATCACATCATCTTTTTTTATATATATTTATTCTACACAGTTTTTGGGAGAACTCAGCAGGGAGGTTGTTCCAAACATCTTGCAGAATTGAAGCATATATCTACTGTGGTTGTCAACCTGCTTTAGTCTTTTAGACAAACTTGGATAATGATGAGATCAGGGCTCTGCGCAGGCTATATCATTACTTGTATTACTCCTTGTTACTGTAGTTGTGATATGGCCGGATGTCTGGGAACACTGTCCTGCTGCACTGTCCTGCTGTCAACCCTTCCATGAACAGTTTTTTTTATAGCATTCTTACTTTGCAGTATTTTTTCAAACCTGGCTGAAATTATTTTTACACCTATTTTACACAGTATTTAATTATATTTTTTTAGGAAAAAAAACTAGTAGCAAAACTTGTGGCAGGGGTTGCAGCACGTGCTCAGACATGTGTGTTTGCATAGCTGTAGTATGACGCCTCGCTGTTGACCTTCTCTGACTTTTCAAGAAACTTTGTAATATATCATATTAGAGAATCCTTACCTACTTTCATTCCTTCTCTCCTAATCTGAAATATCTGCTGAATTCCATCTTGCTAGCAGACAGAAGCTTGCTGAAAGTCTATGGAGAGGGGAGGGGGAGCAGTGAGTCACAGCAGCTAGGTCTCCACCCACCAGCAGAGAGAAGGACGAATAAGGCAATAGATGCAGACTAAAGGGATCAGAGGTACTGGAACATGAAGATTACAACTCACACAACAGCTTATGCACACACACAAGACAACAAAGGACCAACAAAATTTGTTAAATTGTTAGGCATGAGGAGGTTTTCCCATTATGTGGGTTTATAACATGTACATATGATATGTCACAAAGACTTGCCAGGTATGGCGCACATTTCTACGACCTGCGCCTGTGGTAACAATGGAGGTCTAATGACTAGTGTAAAACTCTGGCTGATGGTGCATTCCATTTGAGTCAATGGGAGCACCAAATATAAGAGACCAAGTACTCTCCTTTATCTCATCTGGGAATTCACATATAATTTAATTCACATAGATACATTTCTTCGAATGGATGTTACTAAAAAACATTTACCTTTGAGAAGATAATTCCCATAAATTTAGTCATGTTAGAAACAAGATAGCAGCCCTTGGATACGACCACAACCACATACTCTGGCAACGGGGACCACAGATGCACAATAGAGCTCTGCCCGACCACCTGTAATCAGCGTTTGTTACCAAAGGGATACACAGCAACTCCCAGCAATTTCAATGTGAAATTAACTTGTTTCTTTGTTTCATTCCACCAGTGGTGGTCGTATCCAAGGGCAACAATCTTGTTTAGATTAGATTTAGGGGAAATTATCTTCATACATGAAAATTTTGTTGAATAACATCCAATTGAAGAAATGTATCTATATAGGAGATTAATAAAAACCAGTAAAATGTGTTTCAGCATCCTATAGGAAAGTGCTTTCCTAATCTACCATGAAAAACATATATATACAGTATACATGGATCATTGGATATCTATATATGTCTATACAATCAGATGTAAAATGAAGAGTACAGGACCCATAACCTGAGGGCACTGGAGCCACAGCTATACTCACCCCTTGTGCACTACATAGAATATACAGCCACAAAGGGCCATTGATTTGTTCTGCTGACACGTAGATTTATAACTATGTATAAATCCCAAAAAGAAGCAGTTTGAAGCAAAATTGGCACAAAATGCTTAGAAACAGAACTCTACTTCCCCCCTAAGAAAAAACTTCCTGTTCCTGGTCGAGTTCTCGATGCAGCACACGAATGAGAACAGTCCTGACCTTGCTTTCACAGATGTGAAGCTTTGTATATAGAGGGTGGTGGTCTCCCTGTGGTTTCCCCTGTGCAGGGATTTACCTGAATCATTGCAGGTTAGTACTGACAAGATCATTGCCTAGAAATACTATCAGCCCCAACTGCAAAATAATAATTGTAAATCCAGATATTCACCTTCCCCTGTTCTGCGGCAGCAGCTCTTTTCTCCTCTGCTCCTGCTGTATGTCACTCCGAAGACGGCAGGGTGGGATGACATCATCAGATAGTGCCCTGCCACATATTGCAGAAGCAGATGCACAGTGATGTAGGGAGCTGCCGGCTATCACTGTAATCAGCTCTGTCCTCGTGTGGTGGATGCCAACACAGTTGATGTGTCGGCACATAGCTCCCGCCGGGCAGGACAGCAGGACAGAGCCCAAAAACCAGGACTGTCCCACTGGATCTGGGAGGTATGGCAAAACTATAGTGTCAAGTATTGGCCCTGGAGATCTTTGTGATCATATAATTATAATAATAATAATATCTTTGTGTGTGTCTGTTCATAGTAGCAGCAGGACTGTGAAAAATGTTTTTGTATTCCAGGAACAGTTTCTCCAAGTTGCCTAGTGTTTCCTCACACTGCTGTGCTCTTATTTCCTGGTATGATTTACTCCTCATGGCTAGAAAATGTATTCATCTCTGATGTACACACAATGAACTTGTCATTGTTCATGTTTATTTAAAGCTGAGGTTCACTTTAACTATGTATCAAGTGTTCATTTTTTACTTTCCACAGAATCCACAGAATGTCTTCGCACCATCTGTATTGTGGTCGAGTCCATCCGCTTTGCATGTCTCACCATCATCGTCATCCTACTATGTGTAATAATTAAGAAGCTGCCGTAATCTATTGCTGATATGAAGCATCTCCAATTCTTCAATGTACTACACAGGGTTCGGCTCCAGGTATCAGTAGGCCACTGGGCGACAGAGCCACAGTCGGCTCCTTTGCAGTGAAATCACTGCAGAAGCTTACAGGCTTTAAAACATTATTTGGGCAAAAGACAGAATTTAATATATTCACAAAGTCAGATAATTATGTAGATTCTACTTGTGTATTGTATATAGTAACAGTATCGATAATTCCTGCTTAATATATATACCCTATCCTAAGGTAAAGCATAAATATAGGATTGCAGGAGGTCCGAAAACCAAGAACCCTGCTACTTGTAGAATGGGGGGTCCACAAGACCGGTCCCACCGAAAAGCATAAATGTTAATCTTGACCATAGATGAACAAATCTATTTGTCGATCCATAGATTCGGTATGAACCAATTTTCTGACCGCTAATTGAAATTTTTTGGATTTGCTTAGGACAAACTGTTGTGTCTCCATTTTTTGGGGTAAATTGGTATATAACTATATTAGTCCTCTGAAACAAAGATTCATTTATAATATTCGTTTCGATATTCATTATTTAAATTTTTTTCATTAGGGGCCGGGGGAACCCTAATTCTAACGTCCACCTTAAGGCCCCTTTCACACTGCCATTGTGGGGACGTAGGCCGGATATACGTCACCATATGTGGCAATGGAGCCTGGCTTTTCCCATGCATTGCTATAGAATGGAGTGAGCAGTACTTACCCTTCCTCCTCTCCAGTGTGCTACAGTTTGCTCGCCTGGGCTACGGCCAAGTAACCATACAGCAGTGTTAAATTAGCCTAAACCTAATGCTAACGCTGAACCCTCATAAAAACATCTATATTAAATGAACGAATTTAAAGAATTTATAAAGAAAATCTGTGTTTCAGAGGACTAGATGAGGTTATATACTAATGAGGTTATATACTAATCAGGTTATATACTAATGCCAGATCAATAGTAGCATCATGGGTTCCCTTAATTCTACTAGAAAACCTCTGGGCAGATGTGGAAGAATTGTTGACACAACCTTTTATGTGAGTTTTATGTTATGTCCACACAAAAATAAAATAAAAAATTTTAAAACTGTAAATATATGTCTTAGGAAATCTTACTAGAGTACTAGTGCCTCCTTGCAGTGTCTTCATCCATCCCATAGTGTTTGAGGATCCCATGAAAGACTCTTGCTCCCATCTATTAGATGAGTTTCACACCATGGATCAGCCCGGAGGTCCCTCTTTCCATAAAGCCTATACCGGCCAATGCTCCATTTACTTCTGGGGGTCCACTGGGATTGTGGTCTTTTGTAGCACCAGTCTTGAATGGTCATCGATGCTTCATTGACGGAGACTTTCAGCCACTGGTTCTCTCAAAGCTCTGGAGCTTCAGTTGAAAAATGTGTCATAGGGCTTTACGTGTGCCCTTCATGATATTGATATTTTCTGTATGGTAGAGCACCATTTACACTGGAGGCTGATAGCAACTACAAATCTCTGCACCTCCCTCAGCTATGTTCCTCATCCTGATATCTGGGCTCGCAGCAGAAGGACCACCAATGATGTAACTCTTATCGCTTATCATCTGGATAGTGTCTTTCATGGGTCAACCCCTTTATGGGGTATTCATATCTTGCAGAATGAGTAACAAATGCCTGTTAGGAGGTGGTCCCATTAAAACCTCTCTCAGGAGAAAAAGGGTCTTCTCTCCAAAATATCCTTGCTCCTCTGGTCAATTGAAGCAGATACAGAAGCCTAGTGGTAGGTGAGAACAAGTGGGGGGACTTGAGACTTCAAGGTCTCTGAATATTCAGACCATCAGCAAATCACCCATCACCATTTCGGGGTTCCAACTAATATAAAGTAGTGCACAGCGCTGCATGTAGCATGACTAGGACCATCCTAGTATGGGGCCCAACTCTTGTGATGATGCCACGCCATGAAAAGAGCCAAAGCATAACATGGGGTATCTTCAGAGGACTAGCTATATAGAACTGTATTATGTCCATCTATATAAAGATTGTCCGCTTTGCCTATACAGCATAAGTAGAACCCAACTTTACCTAATGCCTGCAATGTAAAAGTGCTTAACCTCAGTCATTTTTCTCGCTTTTTGCTCAAAAGAAACGACCCTAAAAATCTAAAGCTGTGGTTTTGGTTTTTTTGTGCTTTGTAAGTGAATGTAAAACCTCAGGCTGATCTTCTGTATCGTTGTTAGGTGAGAAGTATGCTCACACTCGCCGTTCTCTACTGTGTGGTATCCTGTTGTAACCACCACGCAGGACTATACTATACACTAAGTGTGTTGCGATGCGTGCAGTTTTCGGACCTTGAGCTGGCAGATATCTGGCTGAAGAAGAGAACGTGCAACCACATCGCTTTCGGATTGAATGTCCATTTACACCCAGACTATTAGCTACTGATTATTCAGCTATTAGCAGAACACTAAACCACCCGCAGGTCTATAATGGGGTCTACCAGCTCCCAAATCATCTCGTAATTAAAAGCAGCATTGTATAGAGCACTTTATACGTTTTCAAGACATAACTTTCCTGTTTCTCAGCTATCTATCATCCCCGGTATGCCTCTTATCTTCTTCATATGCCCAATTTCTACTCAAGGTATCAGTCATGGTATAAAGAGCCAGTACTTCTGTAGGCCAACCAATGCAATGGTTTGCAGATGTAGTCCCCCCACACCCTAGTGCTTGGCAAAAAAAAACATTTCCTGGAATAGCTGCTTTCACTTTCTTAAAATAACCAAATCGGTAACATCTATTTATCAGGTTAAAAAATAGAAACTCTGAATCTTCCATATCTACTCAAATACAATATAAAAAAGCATCTCCTTAAGCAACGGCGCTAGAGGAAACAAGAAAACGAGGATAAAGTCCAAAAACACAGCTAATGTAATACAAAATACAAGCACAATCGGACTTCCCGACATTTTTTGGGAGTTGCGGCGCTGTGACAGGGATTTAGAAGGGGATTGTGTCGCACGCAATCGGATTTTGGCGCAGCGGTGCCGACTTTCATGTGACAGAAATGGGGGGGGGGGCAATCTGACTGATTCGGACTGAGTGCGGGATTTAAGATTCAATTTGTGTCGCATCCATTGGACTTACATACACTGGGAGGAAGATGGTAAACTCCGACAGACCTGATTGGGGAACTCCGAGGGACCGGAAAAGTAAATGTGCCCTAATGTCCTCTGCTTTGATGTGCTTCTTAGTCAAAAATCGAAGTAAATATCAAAGTAAAAGTAGGTAACAGACAGTAGATCAGAATCTCGGTTCTGAATTTTGGGGTACAGATAATTCCATCCAATGTAGTCTCTCTTTTCCTAATGGGAAAAACGCCATCTGTCCACGCTGGTTCGTAGAGTCAGATAACCCTGGTCCTCACAGTAAGGTTTTCTGTTAAGCACACAATCGGTGCTGGGGTTCCGATCATTCGTTCATCCATACAGGAAAAGAAATGAGACCACACAAGAGTGATATGGTTAATCTACCAGAAGCTTAAAGGTTTTTTATTATACTTACAAAAATAAGGTTGAAAAGCCCTCAATTAAAATCTCGTAATGATTGCACATTCAGCTCCTTCTCGACTGACTCTGCGTTTCGGGCTTCCCTATTACTAGTGTGGTCTTACCGTATTTTTCGGACTATAAGGTGCACCGGATTATAAGGTGCACCTTCAATAAATGCCTAATAAAACGCCTAGGTTCATATATAAGGCGCATCGGATTATAAGGCGCACCTGATTATAAGGATGATTGACCAGCAGGTGGCAGACCTGTGCACAGCTCAAGGCAGCTGTTGTCTGTAAGTACGGTTCATATATAAGAAGCACCGGACTATAAGGCGCAGCTTTGATTTGAGAAAATCAAAGCATTTTTTGTGCGCCTTATAGTCCGAAAAATACGGTATTTCTTTTCCTGCTACTGATCGGAACCCTGGAACCAGTTGTGTTTCACATCGGAATAGGGTTATCCAGCCGGATGAACCGGCATGAACAGATAGCATTTTTCCCCTAAGGAAACGGGAGATGATATTGGATGGAATTATCTCTAACCCAACATTCTGAATCAAGCATCTGAGATACTGTCTGTTTCTTACTTTTACTTTTATTTTAACATCTATACTGTATATCCTTCAATATAATCCAAACTTCTAGTCCCTAAAGAAAGGGCACTAGTGTCCTTCCCCTTCCTGATCTTACCAACTTCCTGTCACCATCGCTTAGGGGTGCCCCAACATAAACAATTCAAAGGGCCATGTGTAAATTCTACTTGTCCTATACATACACATCCCAGGAGATAAAAAAATATCTATTCAGTAATAACTAATGAGACACAACAGAAATACATCTTCCCCACTGGAAGGTGTCTAAGAATTTTTGCTGCTCTTCTCTAGTTTCTTGCGATGATCCTTGTTCTAAAGCCCCAAGTTCCTGACCCCATCTTTGTTCTTAACAATTCTTAACAATGACCCTGACCTAACCCAACTTGGTTTGGTAGCTTCCTGTTCTGACTTCAAGCTTGTACTAAAAGGAAACCTACCATGAGGAATCTACCATCAGAAATAGATGCGATGGTAAATTCCTATTGTCAGCTTCCACCATAATCTGTAATTTAATAATCCTGAGACCTAGCCTATCTTCTTACAAACTTTATTTTAGTAATATGTAAATTAACTGCAGAGGCTACTTGGGTGTGGAGTACCAGACTCTGCAGGTAATTGACAAATTACTAAAATAAAGTTTTTAACACGTTAGGTTCCAGATTGGGGCAGGGGCAGGCAGGAGGAATCTACCTTAAGATACACTTCTGATGGTAGATTCTTCATGGTAGGTTTCCTTTAAGACATCTCCATTGTCCCCCACCTGCCCTGACCTCAGCTTGTCTATGACTCTTCTTTTCTCTACTCCCTGGTGCCTTGCACCAAGGTTTCCTATTGTCACCAGGACAGGAGCTACTCCAAAAAGGTAGTGGCCCGGTGACCCTTATGCTCCAGACCACATATGATGATTCAAGGATAGGTAGATAACAACAGGGTAAATTTGGTAACATTCTTGGAATTAGCCCAAAGCCAAACCAGTCTGGAAGCACTGTCCAGAAGAAGAAGTTAATTGTGAACCAATAATCAAGGCAACATCTTAGTGGACACGGAACTTCTGAAGAACATGGTCTTTAATAAGTTTTTCATTTTTTGAATTGTAGATAACTGCAGAAATAAAATACATAAGTTCTAATATGTACGCATCTCACAAGTAATGACCTCATCGAACATTTTGAGTCCAGACCTACCTGTTGACTATTGAGGGGTTGAATATTTTTGCAGGGCGCTGTATTATTATACGGACTTTGTTTATAAAGAGGAAGTGTATATATTTACGGAGAGAGGTAACCATTGGTCAGGCAGCACTGACCACATTTCCAGCTATGTCACCAGTCAGAAATAGACATCCGCACTTTGAGAAAAGTCAACGTGTGAGTGAACATTGAGCCAAGGTGTAAAATGGAGATATCATCTCTACTAAAGATCCTGCTTGTAGCACATCACATCTTCTTCAGGACTGCAGGTAAGACGAGAAACGTGTACTGACCTTGTATTTTTGTATCAGAGATGGAGGTTGAGGAGCAACTAAGAAGGATTTATTTATAAAAGTGGAGAGTTAAGGCAGAGGGGAGACCGGTACAAAAGAAGGAGAAAAACAACAACCAAAATTTTTACAATTACATGCTGACCCATCCGAGAAGCTGATCACCTCAGAATCACTTAAGAAGACAACCGAGACAAAAAAGACTACACATTTTTTAAATATTTTTAAAATTTAAGAATTGTGGGGCCAAAATTCAAAAATGTGTAAAAAAGTGAGCTTAAAAAATAAAAGCAACCAAGTGAAACCTCTATTGTGGGTAAATTGAAGGATTGCCTGGATATGGTAGACTGGAGTATCTCAAGAAAATAAATGTATAATAAGCATGTCCAGATAAGCATTAGGTAGTCCTTGGTCATCTACTACGAGGAGGTAAGTTCCAGACTGGTCCATGGTAGGTCATTGGATGTTATAAATCTTGATCTTTGATATCATATTGAATAAGAGGTTGGTATTCGAGATGGATGGGTTTCCACTTTGGGGGAATGTGTGGGAAAGTAACCTGAAAACAGAGGGTGGTACATATTCACATTGGGTTGGAGTGACTAATAAGGTTCCACAGGCGTCAGATCCATAATAATCCTACGAAAAGCCAAAGGGCAAAAAAACAACCTACTTCCGAAAGAAATGTGTGCAATCAATATCCAAGAGAATTGCTAATTAGAGTCGGATAATATTTGTAGCTATACAATGGTTGTGCCTAAGAATGGAATCGGAATTATTTTGATATGCTTTCTATGCTATATTTCGGTTTAGATGTCCATTGTAATCACATAGTGGGGCTGTTCTATCCAACAAGGTGACCATATTACACCTGTACAGCAGGGTCCAGGATCCTGGCACATAAAACACAGCATATTTTTTGCGGAGGGGGGGGGGGGTAACCAATTTTTGTTAGACCCACAAACTTTTTATGGTCTGAGAATTCAACATACTTGACATGCTAGAACATTTTGGCAGGCCAGGGAAACGAGCTATCTTCTAGGACTCCGAGAGGTCTACCCTTGGTCGGTAGAGTTAACAAGTAACAGAAGAAAAATCTCCGGGTTAAGCAATAATCTGTTCCTTTACTTCTTTACAGTATATGGGCAAACACAGCTGGTGGTGACACAACCGGAGATGGTCCAGGCTCAAGCTGGAGACTCAGTGAACATCTCCTGCTCATTCACGTCTTCCTCTCCCACTTACACCGTGACATGGACCGTGGGGGCACTGCTACTTCAGGATCACCCATGTTTCCAACACAGGGTAAAAGTGTCTACCCCGGACCACAACCAGACAAACAAAGTCCACAGCTATGAGAGTCAGACGACAGTCACTGTCCTCAACCTAACGGAGAACGACTCAGGAATCTTTTTTTGTCATGTAAAGACGGGAGACAGAGAGACAGGGACTGGACCAGGGACAACACTGGTGGTCAATCACAGATCACTTTCTGCAGGTATTTTATGAGACAAAGCTCATGAATGTGAATAGGACATATAGGGGGATTTGTCACCATTTTGGTTCCTTCTACTACTTTTTGAGACTTTTTGTCTCAGTTGACATATTTGTCGAAACTGAGTTGAGACAAAACAGTCTCAAAAAGCAGTAGAAGAAACCAAGGTACCCCCCCCCTACTATTACTGTTTTTGAGTTTTTCCTTCTCATTAGAAGGTAGCTTTTTGCTGGATAAGTTGTATGTTTAATTCTATACATTCAACCTAATGTATAAAATATCTGTGGTATGGAATTTAAAAAAGTACGAGACTATTTTCGGGGGATAACTATGAGTGGATACATTTTTGAACATTTATTTATTATACAGTAATTTTTTATGTCTATGGAGCTGTGTGAGGGCTTGTCTTTTGCATAGCTAAAGGCATTTTTTGGGGGGTACATATGAGCTTCTAAACCCGACACACACACATATATGTATAATCAAACCTTTATTGAGAACACAGAGGACAGCAACAAATACGCTGGTCAATATTGCGAAAACAGGTCACGCAGGACCAGATAAATTATTATAGGTGTAACAAATGAAAACAGTGTTACGGATCCACAATGGTTGCCCATAGGAGGCGTAGAAGAGATCTAACACAAGTAAGCGACCAACGTAAGGAGCTTGGCAGCAAATTGAGAAAGGAAACATTGACATATCATGAATGAGAAAAATTAAATGGTGAATAAAAGGGGGGGGGGGTAGAGGGATGGTTACAGGGGAGGGAAGACATAAAAGGGGAATGGGAAGCACTCATGGGTGTGAGTTCTAAATGAACAGGGTAGTGGCGCCAATCACTCCGAGTCATGCAAATAAGTCCTAAAATTCCTGGGTGCTCTAGAATATTTCCCAATGGGTCCATGTGGTAATTGTCTTCGAGGGTCAGTGGAACTGTCATCCACCATCTCCTCCATCTCCACTACAGATTGAGTTGAATGATTGAGTGAGTGAGTTGAATGATGCATTTGCCCCTATTGCTTAGGTACAGGGTGGTCTACCTTCAGTATATGCCTGTTACACTATCCCGTATGCCCAGCCTAATAGTCCCTGCCTGTCAAAAAACTTTTTGAAAAATGTAAACATAAATTCAGTGTTGTAACTAGAAGCTGATGGGCCCCAGTGCAGAGTCTGTGCCAGGCCCCCGACTATAATGTATGGGTTATAGTAATAGTCTTCTCATATGGGAAAGTGACACCATAAGGGCCCCCTAAACCTCTTGGGCCCTGGTGCGACCGCAACTTCTACACCCCCTCAAGTTACGCCCCTGCATAAATTTAAATATAAACCGAGTTGTTGCAACTGTAACGACCTAAGCTTTGTAACCAACAAATTATTTATTCCCCGTAGTAGACATCATAGAAAGAATTTAAAAAACATTGGAGCAGATTAATCGAGCTGTCTGAAAGTCGGAATATTTCTAGCTGCCCATGACAACCAATTACAGCTCTCCTTTTTCATGAGCACTGGGCGACTAGAAATATTCTGACTTTCAGACAGCTCGATAAATCTGCCCCATTGCGGGTCTTTTACTAAGGGCCCGATTCGTGTTTTCCCGACGTGTTACGCGTATATTTCCGATTTGCGCTGATTTTCCCTGAATTGCCCCGGGTTTTGGCACACGCGATCGGATTGTGGCACATCGGCGCTGGCATGCACGCGACGGAAATCGGGGGGCGTGGCCGAACGAAAACCCGACGGATTCGGAAAAACCGCCGCATTTAAAAAAGCTTGCTCGCGGAGCTTGCACTTACCTTCACTCAGCCCGGCTCGGTGAACTCCTGCGCGTTCCAATGCTTTTCAGCGCAGCAACCTGGTGGACGGCGGAGGAACTACCTTCATAAAACCTGGCCGGACCTGAATCCAGTGCAGAGAACGCGCCGCTGGATCGCGAATGGACCAGGTAAGTAAATCTGCCCCAGTGTGTCAGGATTGCAATATTTTATTTTTTCTGACCACCGACAAAAAGCTTAGAAAAAAAAAAAATTTTAAAATGAAAATGGCACCAGTGAAAGCTTCAGGTTTTCCTGCAAACAAAGTCTTTGACCAAAAATTAAAATCAGGGATGCAAAAATAATACATTTTTAATTGTGAAAAAATAGTAATAGTAATTCCTAAATCCGGCGCCCCCTGCGCACTTCACAGGCAAACTGCACAAAAGTACATGTGGGCCACTGTTTTTATGAAAAAGTAATTCACTTTCCAGATGCCATGGTGGCTACTTCCTGCAGCATCAGAGGGGTGACGTTTTATTCCTTGCAGTTATCAATGCTCAAAACCATTTTTTGGGGTGTCAGCCCTCAATGTACATGGAATGGGCTCAGCGCCTCAGCTTCCTGTGCACATTTGTTACATATTTATGCCATGAAGAGGAAAAAGGAAATCTACTGTCACCACTAGGGGGAGCCCCACATTAACATTGTCTCAAACAGCTACAATTTTATAGTTTTGTTTCTAGTCCATGCAGAGACTATGTACATCTACACTCACCGGCCACTTTATTAGGCACACCTGTCCAACTGCGCGTTAACACTTAATTTCTAATCAGCCAATCACATGGCGGCAACTCAGTGCATTTAGGCATGTAGACATCGTCAAGACAATCTCCTGCAGTTCTCCCGAGCATCAGTATGGGGAAGAAAGGTGATTTGTGGCCTTTGAACGTGGCATGGTTGTTGGTGCCAGAAGGGCTGGTCTGAGTATTTCAGAAACTGCTGATCTACTGGGATTTTCACGCACAACCATCTCTAGGGTTTACAGAGAATGGTCCGAAAAAGAAAAAACATCCAGTGAGCGGCAGTTCTGTGGGCGGAAATGCCTTGTTGATGCCAGAGGAGAATGGGCAGACTGGTTCGAGCTGATAGAAAGGCAACAGTGACTCAAATCGCCACCCGTTACAACCAAGGTAGGCAGAAGAGCATCTCTGAACGCACAGTACATCGAACTTTGAGGCAGATGGGCTACAGCAGCAGAAGACCACACCGGGTGCCACTCCTTTCAGCTAAGAACAGGAAACTGAGGCTACAATTTGCACAAGCTCATCGAAATTGGACAGCAGAAGATTGGAAAAACGTTGCCTGGTCTGATGAGTCTCGATTTCTGCTGCGACATTCAGATGGTAGGGTCAGAATTTGGCGTCAACAACATGAAAGCATGGATCCATCCTGCCTTGTATCAGCGGCTCAGGCTGGTGGTGGTGGTGTCATGGATCCATCCTGCCTTGTATCAGCGGCTCAGGCTGGTGGTGGTGGTGTCATGGTGTCTTTGGGCCCCTTGGTACAACGCCACAGCCTACCTGAGTATTGTTGCTGACCATGTCCATCCCTTTATGACCACAATGTACCCTGTAACATCTGATGGCTACTTTCAGCAGGATAATGCGCCATGTCATAAAGCTGGAATCATCTCAGACTGGTTTCTTGAACATGACAATGAGGTCACTGGACACAAATGGCCTCCACAGTCACCAGATCTCAATCCAATAGAGCATCTTTGGGATGTGGTGGAACGGGAGATTCGCATCATGGATGTGCAGCCGACAAATCTGTGGCAACTGTGTGATGCCATCATGTCAATATGGAGCAAAATCTCTGAGAAGCTTCCAGCACCTTGTTGAATCTATGCCACGAAGAATTGAGGCAGTTCTGAAGGCAAAAGGGGGTCCAACCCGTTACTAGCATGGTCTACCTAATAAACTGGCCGGTGAGTGTATGTAATGATGTATCCTGTCACACATTGGACCTCAAATATTGCAATTTTAAAAACTTTCTGTAAGAAAGCTGCAACCTAAATCCCCAATAATTGTGAGAAATTGTGTCTTGATTCTACAGAGTCCTTCAACATGTTGCTCGTGGTAATGGAAATCATCCGAATCATCTGCCTCGTCATCCTCATCATCCTCCTGGGACTGGCTGTGAAGAAGTCCTGTTAAGACCATTTTGGTGAAGAGGTCATTTTGGACTTTGGACATGAGGATCAGCCACATGATAGGCCACATGTGATCACCATCTGTAAACCTATAGTTAAGACAATGGATCACATTTACTAAAAGCAGTGCAGTGTGTACTGTGTGCAGTTACCCGTGTAGTCTGCAGGTGGCGCCAGAGTCATGATTTCGTTTGACTGTTCTTCATGAATTTGGCGCCTCCCGCACTGCCCCGACAGAGTGCACCAACTTTTTTTGGTGCATGTTTAACATGGGGCGTGTGACACATTTCTGTCAGGCTCTGCATGATAAATCTGACGCAGTCCGACTGAGCTCCGGAACGCCCCAATCAGTGCAGTTGCATCAGGTATAGCATCAGGGTCATGGGGGCCCATTTACTAAGGTCCTTGCGCCAGTTTTCTGCTAGACTTTTCACGTTCCTTCTAGTGCAAACTGCTTGCACAGGTATTTAAGAAGCGTCCGCGCCACATATGTGCCGCACGTGACCATTTAGTGGCGTGGCTGCACTAATCTTCATGCGACACAAATTAGGGGGCTCTCCGCTGCTCAGTTGGATCGTGCGCCAAATTGAATGCAAAGTCCGAGAAAATTGTGTCACACGCCCCATGCTAAAGGTGCTCCAAAAAAAAAAGTGGTGCATTCTGTTGGGCAGTGCGGGGGGTGCCAGGTTCATGAAGAACATGCGCCAGAAATCCTGAATCTGGCGCCCCCTGCACTATACACAGGTAACTGCGCCTAGTACACACTGCACTGTTCTTAGTAAATGTGCCCCAATATCTTTCATGTGTAAAGTCCTGGAGTTTTTGCAGTCCTGTGGCTTTGTTTTAATTTAAAGGGAATAAATTGTGACATCGATGTTGTGTAATATTGAGAATTTTATGGAGAATTCATAGCAAACAAAAAGGTGACGTTTCGGTCGGACAATCGACTTTCTTCAGACTCTCTGAGTATACAATATAAGTTAAATAATTTTTTTTATATACCGTATTTTCCGGGCCATTAGGCGCACCGGAATATAAGGCGCATCAGTCCTAGACGCCTTATATATGGAATAATTCCATATATAAGGCGCATCGGACTATAAGGCGCAGGGTGGCCGGGGGCGTGGCAGAGGTCCGGTGGCGTGGCAGAGCGGAGACGCGGAGACCGGAGAGGTGAGCGGAGCGGAGACCGGAGAGGTGAGCGGGGAAGGGGGTCCCTTCAGGTGGAGGAGGGCAGCGGACCATACTTACATAGGTCCCCGCTACCGGAGACAGCAGATCTCCAGCGGGAACTGCAGACCGACGCGGCAGAAGTTGTTCGTGCCGCGTGGTCTGCAGTTCCCGCTAGAGATCTGCTGTCTCCGGTCTCCGGTAGCGGGGACCTATGAAAGTAGGGTCCGCTGCCCTCCTCCATACATAGGGCGCACCGGACTATAAGGCGCACTTTGGATTTCTAAGGAAATCCTAGGCTTTTATGTGCGCCTTATACGGTAATCAGATGCAATATACAAAGTAGCACTGAAAAATATATATTTACATGTAGTGCAAAGCAGATATTGTGTATCTATCTTAATAAAGATCAGATGAAAAGTAAAGATCGGATCATATGTCAATCCAATAAATGTCACTGGGAATGTGATGGTAACAGCTTGTGGCCACAATACACTTGTAAATTTAGTAGTATAGACACATATATACATATGCACACAAAGCACGCTCCCTCTAGTGACATTTTAGGAGAATAGACCAGTATAGGAATATATCAGGGGACACTATATAATCCAGAAAGCTATTCAGATTATTGAAGTCTTTGTTCTGGCCCCTATGCTGTCCTGTGAAACCCTCCTATTGTTCCTTATGACTGTCTGTACTCTATAATGGAGTATTTTATTTGTATATGTCCCCTATGAATTGTAAAAAATGGAATATAAATAAAGATTATTATAAAAAACACTGTTAGCCATTTTTTGCTAAAAACTCAAATATTAATTTTCGTCCCATACCCCCCACATTTGTACCCCCCCCCAATGCTCATGATGTCAATGCTACAGTGATAGGAAGACGGTTATTTACTCACCAAGCACATGGCAGCTCGCGACTTAAAATGGGGTGCTGTGTTAAGAAATAATGGGGGCTGGGCTGGGTCTTCCATCACGGCACACAGCAGTTTAGACAATTTTTGGGTTTTCATCGTACTTACTAATGTCAAAGGGAACCTACCACCAGAAGGCGTTTATAGGTGTGTAGAGGGTCATCAGCTCCCTGCACTATCACTGTGCCGCTGGTTCTGTTCGGTGTAGCAGATATACACCATGTGATGATGTTATCTTGCCGGCTCACCTCACTGCTATATACAAGGAGAGAAGAGAGGAGCTGCTGCGGGGGAACAGAGAAAGGTGAGTATGTGTTTATTATTTTACTATGAGTAAACAATAAGATAGGGGGCTGCTGAGGAGACAAAATAAGAAGGGAAGCTACTGGTGGGCAATATAATAGGGTTTTTTTACATTTATGTGCGGGGGAGATGGAGGGCATTAAGGGGGGAATTATACTGTGTGGGGCGGGGCAAGGGCTGGAGCAAAAAACAAATTCTGCAATGCACATAACGCACCACATCTTTTGCTCCTCATCTCTGCTAGGAAAGTTGTGAGGTATTATATTAATATACTGGAATGGGCACATTTGGCTTTGCTGAGACCCCAAGTAAAGTTACATCCAAGAGGCCTCCTACTGCACAGCTCTGCCTGGGTTGTATTGTGTGTAAATTCACCCCTGAATATTCAGCTCCTTAATACCGGATACCTGCCTGGCGTAGACGAGGCCTGTAACTCCGGTACCCAGCGACCATGACCCGTCGAGGCCTCTAGGCCGCGCTCTACAAATACTAAGGACCTCAGGGAATCCAGCTGCCCCCAAACCCAAAAAGGTCAGGCCCCGGCGGGGGTGTTGCACTCATTTCAGAACACATGCTTTTCAGTGAAAACGCATATGCATTCTGACCAACGCCCTTCCCATTACTTTTTCAGAAACCGCATCAAAAAACGCAATGGGGCACATTTACTAAGGTCCTTGCGCCAGTTTTCTGTCGGACTTTGCACATGCTTTTAGGTGCAAACTGCTTGCACAGGTATTTAAGAAGTGTCCGCCCCACATATGTGTCGCACGCTACTCATTTGTGTCTCAACTGCACTATTCTTCACGCCACACTAATTTTTACACTGTAGGGGGAGTTCCGGTGCTCAGTCGGACCTTGCGCCACATTAAACATGCAGAGTCTGACAGAAGTGTGTGTTGCAGGCCCCATGTTAAAGGTGCAACAAAAAAAAAAGTGGTCGGGGCAGTGCAGGGGGCGCTAGATTCATGAAGAACAGGCACCACAAATTCTGAATTTGGTGCCCCCTGCACACCACACAGGGAACTGCACACAGTACACACTGCACTGTTCTTAGTAAATGTGTAAATTCTGTCAGTTTGAGGTAAAATGCGCTTTGGCAGGGTTCGTCATTGATGTTATTGATGTTTTCTTATGGTAATATCAGGAACAGTGCTTTAAAGTTATCTTTATTCCACTTTAGACATAGTCACAGTATTTTAGGGCATATCTGATATATACTGTACAGGAATATCTCCGTGCACTAGATATAGGCGTTACTGATCCCCAATGTACAGGTTTATCCTGACAGAATACCCCTGCTGTATCCCTGTCCCTATGCCACTATTTCAGGCGCGGACCAAAAGAGATGCGCTTGGTTTCCGGGAGACAGTTTATTAGACGGCCCGGAAGTTTATTGCTAACTCCGCCCAGTACACCCGGAAGTGTGAAGTGAAGCCTCCCGTGCCCTGTACAGTGTATTGTAGAGAGGAAAGCATCGAGGTAAGTATAGATGAATCTACAGCTCTGCTGCACTGGCTGCTGTATAGGGAGGGAATGCTGGGGGTTGTAGTTCTAATCGAGTCAGGAAACTACAGGCTGCACGTGATTTCTGGCTGCTTGGTGCTATGGAACTGAGTGTGCATGCATATACTATCCTGTATCTATAATATACATGTAGAAGATAGTAGATTTTCTGTATTTTCAAGCTCTCTGCTTTCTGTCATTGAATGTGGGAATGCATAGTTATATCCAATGGCTGAAAGTCCTTACACTTCTGAGGTTTTGCTTCAGTTGCATCTTACTAGCCAAACCCCCTCCCGTATATTCAGGAGATCATCAATAGGCACAGTTGTGTCTATAACATTGTCCTCATTTTTCCCCTCCAACCTGCAGTCTTGGTCACCACCCCTTGACCTGTTTATATTTTTAAATCTTGAATATTTTATGTAACACCCAGAAAAGTTGTCAATTTGACTGTGAGATGACATTATTACTTCTAGGACCTAAGAGTGATACATAATAACTGCTCTGATACATTGCACCAAACTGTAGGATAGATCTGTGTCACTGTACTGACAGACTGGATGCAATTGTAACAGTCTCTCAGCTGTAAAAGTATCAGGTCTGTATTTATAGTTTTTTCATTCTATTTTATGGTTACAAGATGTTTCCATTCACTGACAGCAAGAAGAGCTTTTGAAAATAGACAAGAACTGATGGAAATGTTTTAAAACTCCCCCATATAATCAGTTTTCTCTCCTGTAGGTGCCATGTCTTTCCGTCGGGAGCTGAAGGCTCTGCGGTATATTGAGCGCGGCGACGTCCTCCGCCTGAAGTCTTACATCAGAAAACATCGGCACCTGCAGCTGGATACATCCTTACCGGGAGGGCGGAGCCTCCTCCACGCCGCCTGCTCACTGCGGGACGATGCCTGCGCTCTGCTGCTGCTCCGTAAAGGCGCTGACCCCATGCGGCGCGATGCCAATGGGAACAATGCTCTGCACGTGGCAGCTCGGGAGGTGGAGAAAGGCGGATGGACAGGTGAGTACGAGGGGACTCCAAAATTATTCATCTTACTAATGGTGGGACATGAGATCACAAGGTTTTAAGGCCCTAAAGACAGATACATAATGATAAGTAGAGTTTAGAGAATA
The DNA here is from genome assembly GCF_040894005.1 of Engystomops pustulosus. NCBI lineage: Eukaryota > Metazoa > Chordata > Amphibia > Anura > Leptodactylidae > Engystomops > Engystomops pustulosus. The sequence goes on along the minus strand of NC_092419.1, from coordinate 14,265,914 downwards.
AACTTAATGCAGAGACTGGATCGATCTCTGTCAGTGCAGAGGATTTGGAGCTCTGTACCTCTATATCCTCCCCCCCCCCCCCCCTGGTCTACACCAGTTCTTTCAGTTCTTGTGATTTTTTTTTTTTGTTTTAGTCTACACAGATTTGGTTGTGCCTTTACTCAAGCGCTCTCCACAGTCCATTGATGTCGAAAATCATGAGGGGACGACACCTCGAGACATCCTGAGGCGGGCAGAGGACCTAATGGTAATGTATGAACTAAAACATACAGGCTCATTGGGGGTATTTATCAGGGCTTCTGCACCTAAGCACTGGTGTAGAAGCTGTGAAATCATCGCAAATGGTATCTTATCGCTAGCACTTGTGATTATTTTCACCAATCTGCCACCTCTCCACCAGATGGGAATGAAGGGGGGTTGCGGCCGGTCAGGGGGTGGAAGCAGCCAGTAGGGATGCACTTATTTGTATGCCAGCTAATATAGCAAGAGCCCGGAGCTTTTTGATGTATCCAGCTGCGCCTTATCGGTGGGTGAGGGGGGCTATCATACGCCTGTGATAAATGACCCCCAGTGTGTCTATCGTACTGTGAACCAGTATCAGAAAAAAAATTTGCCTCGGATCTTCTCTCCAGTCCACTGCTGATGACCTGTCCTAAGGAATAGACCATCCGTATTACAGAGCATTACTTTGAAGTCTGTTTAGAAATTGCTGTTTTTCGTGTTGCTCATCCGCGGTGTTGCTCATCCGCGGTGTTGCTCATCCGCGGTGTTGCTCATCCGCGGTGTTGCTCATCCGCGGTGTTGCTCATCCGCGGTGTTGCTCATCCGCGGTGTTGCTCATCCGCGGTGTTGCTCATCCGCGGTGTTGCTCATCCGCGGTGTTGCTCATCCGCGGTGTCGCTCATCCGCGGTGTCGCTCATCCGCGGTGTCGCTCATCCGCGGTGTCGCTCATCCGCGGTGTCGCTCATCCGCGGTGTCGCTCATCCGCGGTGTCGCTCATCCGCGGTGTCGCTCATCCGCGGTGTCGCTCATCCGCGGTGCTAATGGCATCATGTTTGCATTCCTAGGAGCAGAACTCCATGCACAGCGTTTATCCTTCTGAAGCCCCCACAGATCATTCCTCACACAAGTCTTCCGAGTGGAGAGAGAAACTTTTGGCAGAGAGTATGGATGAATATCAGGAACTGTATGGACAGTATGAAGGTAAGGGATGCAGCACCAAAATTTACATTTTAAACTTTTTAGTAATTCATACACCCAAGGCTATTGTACTGTGCAGAGCACCAGACCAAAGATACTGTGGCAGCGCTCCCTGGGAAAATTAGGCCAAGTAGTTCTTCTACAAAAGTAGTTATTTAAAGGGGTGTTCCCATTTCAGCAAATTAATGTTAAAGTTTTTATGATAAAACATTATACAATTTTCCAATATACTTTCTGTATCAATTACTCACGGTTTTCTAGATCTCTGCTTGCTGTCATTATATAGAAAGCTTCTATATTAACTGCCAGTGGATAGAAATCTGGCGGCCGAGCACCTGTGTGACCATGGTCAGACTTCTGTCCATTGGCGCAGTTAATATAGAAGCTTTCTATATAATGACAGCAAGCAGAGATCTAGAAAACATAGAGAAATTAATACAGAAAGTGTATTGTAAAGTTGTATAATTTTTTATAATACAAATAATAACATTAATTTGCTGAAATGGGAACATCCCCTTAATGTTCAATCGCTTAAATTAAATCTACCACCAGGATAAAGGATTGTAAACCAAGCACACTGACATACTGGTGTGTGTGCCCCCTCTGGCAGGATCTGCCAGAAAAAAAAAATCTTTAAAATGATGTAAATGAGCCTGAGGGGCTCTGGGTTTCATAGCTATTAATGCCTGACTCATTAATATAATCTTTAAACCTTTTTTTGTAAAAACAAAGGCATAAAAAGCTAAAAGTAGAGCAGATCCTGCCAGTGTGGGTGCACAACAGTATGTCAGTGTGCTCGGTTTACAGTCCTTCATCCTGGTGGTAGGTGTCCTTTAAGAGCCATCAAACATGTCTGAGGTCATCAGTTAAACTGGAGATACTTTCTATAGGCATTGCTGTAGTGCATGGTCTTGGCTCTAGATGCTTCATATCGAGGAGGAAAAGACAGATGGGAATATTAGGAGTCTTGCTTTACCCGAGAAATAATAATTCTATATTTGATTAGGGGACCATAGACTGCTCCGTTAGTGAGGGACATGCGACGGCACTCTGGATGGGGCATGGGCACGGGCACGTTCTGCATGGTTGGACTTGCCAGCAATCTGGGGCATGACACAGTATTCTCATTGGGTGGGACATTGCGGCACTCTAGGTGGAGCATGTGACTGCATTCTTCATGGGTGGGTATGGTCATGTTCTGAATGGTTGGGGTGTGGCAGTATGCTGAATGGGTCACATTTTGAATGATTAGGTTGAGGCGCATTGCAGCTCTCTGCATGGGTGGGGCTTTGTGGCACACTGGAGCATGTAACTGCATTCTCATTGGGTGGGCTGTGGGGGTGGTCTGCATGGGTGGGGATGGTCACATTTTGAATGGCTGGGGCATGGCAGTGCCCTGAATGGGAGAAGACTTGTCTATCTTGGACCATAACTGGAAGTAGTACTCTTAGTGAAGGTACACCCATCTGTAAGGCACCCGAAACCCTTAACATCTCCATCTTTGTACTTTTGTGTCTCTTCTTTCAGAATGTTATATATGACAAATCACATTTGTTGTTGCTGAGTTTTTAATCCCACACGTTTTATTGGTTATGTTTTTGTCCTGTTGCTGCGGCTCTTCTTTATGAAGAAGTCTCAGAGGATTATGCAGAAGATGTGCCGGAGGTGGAGACCTTTGAAGCCTGGGCCGATCGTATCTACAGAGAATATCAAGCGAGGAAGATCCGGCCGGAGCCTCCGGGTGCAAAGAGCAGGAAAGTGTCTGTTCAGGAATCTCCCCGGGTGGCCGAGGAGAAGACGTATGTACTGAGGCAGCAGCGGAAGGAGGCAGAGCTGCGGGAGGCACAGAGTAAGCGATACCAGCAGAGGTGTCACCAGGTATTCGGAAGAAGCGCCGCATCCACCAAGACGGGAGAGGAAGACGAAAAAGTGAAGGCTACAGGAAAAGATGGCAGCGACCAGGGTCCATCTAATATCAGGACCGGTCTTGGTACATTGGGCTACAGTGACATCCCATGGCCCTTAGCTGGAGGGACGGCTGAGCAGATGGCACAGGTCATTGCTGCTGGTGGTGACCCGTCAGATGCAGAGTCCTATAAACGCTACCTACGGGCGCAGAGGGTGACCTGGCATCCTGACCGCTTCATGCAGAGATGCGGCTCTCGTCTGCAGGCCAAGGACCGCGAACGAGTGCTAAGAACTGTCACCGCATTGTCCCAAGAACTGAACAGACTGGCCGAGCTGACCAAGTGATGCTTACATGGCCATTCACCTTTACAGTAAAATTGTGATAACCTACAACCATAAGTAGTGCATCACTGTAATTTTTTGACTTTTACCTGTGTGTCCATATGTATGATCCTGGGTCAGGAGGTCGGCGGGTCGGGACTTTTTGTATAACATGCGTTTTACATATCACGTATAAGTATCACAGGTCTTTAACCAACCATGAAGATTTCTCAGGTTATCACTTGCCCGAAAAATGGACACTTCTGCCTCATCTACAACTATGGGACGGATCCCATAATGATACTTCATGTGTAAATGACATGCTGGAAGAGGTTGCACCAGAATCTCACAATATCAAATGGGCCGGGTGAGAAGTAACATAATATAAATGTCAGTCTACTTTCCCCACCTTCCGTCTTCTGTTGCTCCCGAACTACTTGGGAATGTTGGGGAACCAACATGCGCCACAATACTGGAACCAGAGCATTAAAGTTAGCTTATTTTGACTTCCTCTTTGCTATTCCCTGCCCCAGCATCTATGGGTTTTCTGAGTTTCTTTGAAACAAAAAAAAAACATTTAAGTTAAAGGAAATATACAAAGTTATCCCCTATTAAGATGATCGTCAACCTGAGCCTGAGCTCCAGGACCCCCACTGATCATGAGAACTGAACGCAGGAGTCCTGTTCTCACTACTGGGTATAGTAGCAGGTTGATCATGTGTCATACTGCTCCATTCAGTAGTACAGGTGTGTAGGAAATTGCAGAACACAGCGCTCATGCATCTCCGGAACTTCTGTTCATTCAAGGAAATCTACCATCAAAATCCATCATGATAAACCAGGGACACCATGACTGTGGAAATGTTCTTATATTTGTTATCCATGGCCTCCTTCCTTCTTAAGTCAACTTTTGAAATTATGCAAATGAGAGAGAAGGCCTATGGGGATGTTACCAGAGCCCTACTGTGCTATAGATTCACAGGCTGTTACAATGTGCAGGAGCACTTCACCCCACCCCCCCCTCCCACTGTATGACAGTACATCAGGCAGAGGGATTGCTCTAACAGCCTGTAAAGCTACAGCGTGGAGGGGTTCAGGTAAACCTTCAGGCTCATTGGCACACTTTTAAAAGTTGATTTAGAAGGAAGGAGACCATGGATAACATATATAAGAAGATGACCACAGTCACAGTGCTTGGATCTATGAGCTAGTGCCCCATTTTTATTTTGATGGTAGATTTCCCTTAATCATGATAGTGCTGGAGATATCATAGCGCTGTGCTCTGCAATTTTAATCACTCCCATAAATGTGCTTGACCATTAGTATGAATTACATTTTTGCTTTCCAGACTCGGGGCGTCCTGTTCTCTTGTGCGGTGGGGGTCCCAGCAGTCAGACCCTCACCAATGAGTTCATTATTCCTGGTGCAGACTTGATAGAACTCCTGGAATGACATGACGGAGCTCTGCACTGATGTCTATGACACATCTAGTCTTATGATTGAATGGAGTTTCACCAGGATGGGAAGGTCTCTCTGTTACAACCATTTTTTTCTATGATTTATGTCCTGCTAAAAATGTTCCTTCTTATATTTCTGCATCTTATAAGCTTTGCTGTGTAGACTGCAGCAGAGTCTTCAGAGTCACTTCAATAGTAAAGCACCAGATAAAGGGCCTGAATAAGGCAGAAACCCAACCTATGGATGCGGATAAGGCTCTGTATATAGATCTCGTGTCACTGCCTGCTCCCTGGGGGTTGACTGTCTCTCATCTGTCCCAGGAGACCTTCAACTATTGAGTATTCACGACATAACCCATGAGTAGGGAAGACCCCCTAGAACTAGGGTTACACTCGGCAATCTCTAAGAGCATAGACCATATGGCACCATGGCAGGAGCCCATCATCAAACCAAAACTGACCCCCTACAGGACGGACCCTCCGTGTTATAAAGCGACACCTTACACCCTGCTGTGCGGTGTATATGGAGACACCAGGAAGGAAGTGCGTGTCTCCTCTCCGGCCAAGCGAAGGGGCGAAGGTGCTTCATCTTATTATGCACAGAAAAGTAGGACACATAACACTACACAGTAACCACAGTCCTACTGACACAACGGCCGCCACCGAGGGCCACCAGAGAGACAAGAACTTCTCACAGGTCTCTACCCGACCATGAAGATTTCTCCAGTTATATTCCTCATCGCTGCTCTGAAAATGACAGGTAAGAAGATAGACGACTTGGAATCTATCTATTTCATATCTATCTCCTATCTATCTATCTATCTATCTATCTATCTATCTCCTATGTATCTATCTCATATCTATCTATCTCATATCTATCTATCTATCTCATATCTATCTATCTATTAGCTATAGATATGAGGTAGGTAGATAGATGATAGATAGATAGATAGGAGATAGATAGGAGATAGATAGATAGGAGATAGATAGATAGATAGATAGGAGATAGATAGGAGGTGGATAGATGATAGATAGGAGATAGCTATAGATATGAGGTAGATAGATAGATATCTCCTATCTATCCACCTCCTATCCACCTCCTATCTATCTCCTATCTATCCATCTGTCTTAGCAGGTTTTTCTCATCACATCTTCCTGTTGCATATACAGATCATCCCTTTTTTCAAAAAAAAATATTATCTATGTCACATTTTACATTTCTTTGACATCCCCTCTACCTCTCGGGGCTTAAAGGGAAACTTTTAACCAGCAGTTTCACACTAAACCCACAGCACCCTTGAATGAAAGCTCCCAAAATCCATCTTGATAAACCAGGGACATTACTCATAGATGCAGGCACCGGGACTGTGGTAATCTGGGGAGACATAATCTGCTCATTGTAACAGCCTATGAAGCTGCAGGGGATCTGGGAACACTGAAAAGAATAGTTATAAAAGTTGATATTAGAAGGAAGGAGGCCGCGGATAACACATATAAGAAGATACCACAGTCCCGGTGCCTGGATCTATGAGTAATGTCCCTGGTTTATCAGGATGGATTTTGGTGGTAGATTTCCTTTAATTGTCTGTATACTAGAGTGTAAGTGTTGTGTTAGGGTGATGGCACACGTGGCGTTTTAGTTTTTTTTTAAGAATGCGCTTTCAGTCCATTTAAAAACGCTTGCGTTTTTGACCACTTTGGACCGTTTACCATGCGTTTGGCTGCTTACAACCTGTTTATCTATTAGGATAATTGGGAAAACGGACAAAAACAATCAAAAACGCATTCGTTTGTAAACGGACTGAAAACGCATGCTTAAAAACGCTACGTGTGCCATCACCCTTACTCCGGGTGATGTCACATTCTAGAACTAAGACCCTGAAGAAAGGTCCATAAAGATGAATATACTATTGGAAAATAACCGGCTGATCTATTGTGAATGCGCCATCTAGTGGTAGAAGACTGCACTTACACCGGACTATATAGACTATTGACTTTTGAAACAAAATTTTCCATATCATCACCTCCTATTCAGTTTTAGCTTTATCTTGGCTCCCATCCTAATATTAGTCCTAATACTAGTAAAGATTGATTGGCTTTGAATCTGGGAAACAATCATTATTGTTAATTTTTGTGATTGTTGATTTTTTTGTGGGGGAATTGCTGGCTTTCTTGTTGATGCCTTAAGATAGCGTATTTTCCGGACGATAAGGCGCACATAAAAGCCTAGAATTTCCTTAAAAATCCAAAGTGCGCCTTATAGTCCGGTGCGCCCAATGTATGGCGCAGGGTAGCGGACCCTACTTACATAGGTCCCCGCTACCGGAGACAGCAGATCTCCAGCGGGAACTGCACACCACGCGGCATGAACAACTTCTCATCTGCTGTCTCCGGTAGCGGGGACCTATGTAAGTAGGGTCTGCTGCCATCCTCCACCTGAAGGGACCCCCTTCCCCGCTCACCTCTCTGGTCTCCGCTCCGCTCACCTCTCCGCGTCTCCGCTCTGCCATGCCCCCAGATCTCTGCCACTCCCCCGGCCACCCTGCGCCTTAAAGTCCGATGCGCCTTATATATGGAATTATTCCATATATAAGGCGTCTAGGACTGATGCCTTATATTCCGGTGCGCCTAATGGCCCGGAAAATGCGGTATCTTCATTGGACAACGGTCCCTCAAGTATAACCTACAGCCCTACAGTGTTGATCCAAAGGAATGCAAAAAATTGGTTCACGATAGAAAAAAGTCAGGTAGTCAAAATCATTTTATCCCAAAAATCTAGGTCTTATAACCAGATAATCTTGCTTTCGAGCAAGGCATCCAGGATCCTCCAACTGTACAAAATTATGGCCGTTGACTCCTTTAGGGTATGATTTTCGGGTCATAGTCTCAGCAGGATTGTGTCACTCGCCATCTGGCAAACCCTCATGCAAAAATTTGATAGTAACTCTAAAATCTCATATCCTTCTCTTTAACAGCCGGCCAAAAAAATTCCACCCGGGTAAGTCAACCAATACTGAAACTCCGAGCTGGGACATCGGTGACTATAAAATGCCCCTTTTCGCCTGATACAAGCTTCTTCTCCGTTCTGTGGACCTACGGCTTTGAGAATGAACATCTTTTACAGCATCAATATTACAAAAATAGAGTTACAATTAGCAACAGTAGCCTGGAGATGACAATCAGCGACCTGACAGAAGACGACTCGGGTATATACTGCTGCCAGGTGGAAAGTGGTAAAAAAATACAAGCGGTGGGAGCCATCGTGGAGGTGATTCCAACATCTGGGCCTTCTAAAGGTACAAACTTGTTCTAAGGAACCTTCCATGTACTGTTTATGTCTCTATGAAATGTACTACCAGCCTGTCCATAATGATTTCCCTAGTGGTAGCTATATGCATAACATTATAAAATACTTATACAGATATAGTATCAAAGGGAATGCCTCATAAGAGAGAAGCCTTGGACGCCAGTCAACGATAAGTTACTTAACATGGGTCCATCCAAGGTTTCTATGTTCAATGGAACAAACTTAATAGGTGGTGGTCACAGTTTACTTACTATATACATACATGTTGCTATTTGGAGTCACAAACAAAATTGAAAGTGACATTTCTGTAAAGGACTCGTAGCTCCTACCATTGGTTTAGAAAGAAACCTGAAGACCACTGCCCACAAATGCCCATAAATTGTCCCAACGTCCTACAATAGTAACTCCTTCCACCCCTAATCCCTGATGTAAATTGTCCTATCTGTTTTCCAGAGCCCGGATGTCCTGAATGTCCTCCTGGATCCACATGGCTGGTGCTGGAAATCGTACGTGTCATCAACATCTTCATCCTTTTCATTCTTTTGATTCTTGCAGTGAAGACATCGGCAGCCAAGAAAACGTAGCCAAATATTGTTTTCTGGATGTTCTCTGTTTTCCAACCAACCCCATCCCCTCTAGATCATCTTCCAAACTTCCTGGAGATCACTTGGCTTCAACTTCTTCAAGGAGGTTTCTTAGAAAGTTCTTAGATCTGTGTCTACCTAAAGATCAGTCTGGTCTCCCATGATATTCATGGGACTGGACTGGTCACTTGTATAGGAACGGATCACCTGTTTTTATGTGTTTTTTTTGCACTTTTATTCATATTAAAGTTTAATTCAAGGATCTTTTTGTCAATTACATAAGAAATAAAACAGTTCACATCAACAGGTAAAGACAGATCAGAAGAAGGAGCTGGTTGCAATCTGGAGCACTTCATAGTAAACATGACGCTGTTGGTGTGCCATATTGTTAACAGTCAAAAACAGTTCCAGGGGATGAGGGATATACACAACAGGGCAGGGGTGGAACGTACAGATGAAATTGGGGAGGAGAAAAGCAGTATGAGGAAGATGATTGGAAGAGCGAGGGGAGGGGTTACTACCCATCGCCACCTGGGCCGGATCTTAACAGGAGCCAAGGATTCATCCATCTCAGCTGGTAGATCAGCTTGAGGTAGCGCAGAAAGGAGACAAAGGAGGACCAATGACACCATGAAGCAGACACCTCTTTTGGGTTCTGTATTCAGGAGACTCCATCCGGTCAAGTTTGTTGACTTGTTCCAACCATTACCTAAAATCGTGAAATATTACACATTGGTCACTAGGGTAGACATCATGAGGCTCTAACCAGTTGACAGAGTGTTAGCCAAGTATGGCAGCCATTGTGTAGTTTGACAAACTAATCTCACAGACTCCAGAATAAATTATGGACAGTCTATGGAGGATGGGGGGAGTAGTACAAGCTATGTAGTGTGATATAGTCTATGGAGGATGTTCATAGGCTGCAGGGTGACTTGGACAAACTGAGTGTTTGGTCATCCATTTGGCAAATGAGGTTTAATGTGGATAAATGTAAGGTTATGCACCTGGGGGCCAATAATCCAAAGGCAAAATATGTCCTTGGGGGAGTAAATCTGGGAGAGTCCCTTGTTGAGAAGGACCTAGTAGATCATCAATTAAATAACAGCATGCAATGTCAATCAGCTGCCTCTAAAGCCAGTAGGATCTTGTCATCAAAAGTGGTATGGTCCATTTTCTAGATCAGGGTAGCACAACTGACTCTGCAGTCCGGGGGTTTCTTTGAGAACCCACAGAGCAACATAAAAAATATTTTTATCTTTCCAATTCATAAAATAGTAAGTTGGTCTTGCCTGTTATTTTTTCCAGTTCATCCGTCAGCTTTGCTGTATAAGCTGGGACAGTTGAGCAGAGTCATCTCATTATTATTGGTGAGTGAATGCATTAATGACTACTGTACTGGGGCGGTATTATACATATATTGGGCTCTGGATACACCACCCATGACACCCCCAGGTCTCAAGATCTAGGGTTATATTCCACCTATAATATGGCATAATACAACCAGATTGTTTTATGCAAATAGGGCTACGTGATAGAAGCTGAAAGTCCAGATACTTTTGTCTGCATCAACGCTAGCATTTCCGTGAGATCTCGCCACTCAGTCTGCAGATAAGCCGTAGCTGTAGCAGCCGTAGACCTCCTACCCTCTTAAGAGGAACTTTTCCCGTTAATGATGCAGCGTGGTCTCATGTAACATATTAATATTTTTAATTTTATGTTTCTAACTTGAAGTCCACCACTAACCACCATCTAGTTTCTATGCTAGCCCTCTAAGTGTGTCCCTCAACTGCAATATAACAAACCGTGATCTGTGGTCAAGTACTCAATGTTCTAGCACTGCCATCAGAAGGGGGAATAAAGCTCTTTGTAGGTTACATTAAAGGCCTTGGGCTCTTGGTGTATGGAACTTCCAATGTCCGAAACAGAGAGACAAATTGACCTCACTCTTCAAGTATGAGCTGAGGACCTCCTCTTGCTCCTGACCATTCTCTGCCGCAGTCTCTGGTGCTTCACAGATGCTTCTCTTGGCCCACCCAAGTCAGCTTCCCCCTAAAGCAAGATGACTTCCATCTATAGTGGCCTGTAGACCCTGTCACTCCAAAGTCCAGATCTAATAGGGCTAATATCTGTATATGGTGAGTAATAATGGAATTATTTGGTTTACACAAAGCTCATCTTATGGCTCCACATTCCATTGTCTTTAACAATCAGTTTCTTGCAGTGCCACATTTCGAGCCTAGGATACTAGGTTCAAATGGAGATCCAGAAATGTGGTACTGCAGTACCAAGCACCACCACTATACAGTGTACAGCGCTGTGGTTGATGAGATGTGAAGAGTCTGAAGCACGAAGGAACTCTCAGTCTCTTGAAACATTACATTGCTTTCTATACATTCCATGCATCTTAGTGTCCAAGATGTCAGTGTCTTACTGACTTACTTACAGACGACCTCTAGTTAAAGACGGACCCCTCTGCCCCCTGTGACCTCTGGTGACCTCTCTGGATGTTACTATAGTCCCAGGCTGCAATGATCAGCTGTAAGGTGTCTGTAATGAAGCTTTATTCATAATCCTTGGTCCCATTACAGCAACAATTTTGAAAATCCAATTGTCACTGGGGCCAAAAAAATTTATTTTTCTGGATATACAATGATAAAATATACAGTTTCGACATATAAATTCAACTTAAATGCAAACTCAAGGAACATTTCTTGTACGTAACCCGGGGACTGCCTGTATACAGTTTCGAGTTACATACAAATTCAACTTAAGAACAAACCTAAGGAACCTATCTTTTATTATACTGCCTGTATATAGGTCAAAATATGGTTTAATTATAAGTATATATTCCTTGGCTGCAGCTACCTGATATATGGTCGACCTGTCACTCCATTAATGAATTATGATTGGTGGTCCTGTCAGCAGTCAGACCCCCGACCAATAGGATTGTTATTCTGTATCCTGTGGATTCGTGATCTGACTCCTTTAAAAGGAACCTATCTCGGTGATTTGGGACTCTAAACCACCCATTGGTCCTTGGTTTAGTGTCCCAAATCACCCTTGAGCTTTTCATACATACTTTACCTTCTATACCTACCTTGGTCCAGAACTCCTGGAGCCTGCGCAGTCACACAATGAAGCCGACGTACTACACCTAGATTCACAGCAATTGCGCCGTTGATCCGGCACTTGAGTAGTGAAGCGGGAATGTACTGCTTCGGGTTTATGAATTACTGCGCCGGTGCGGAGAGCCTATACTATATAATGGTTCATTTTAGTTATAGCAGCCACAGAGAGAGCTCAAACAGGGGAAATTGGTACAGTAAATAATCCATAAGGACTTTTTGGTGTCCCAAATCTCCCTGACATGTTCTCACTCAAACAGAGTTGGACGTAGAGCTCCAAGGGTCAACATCTGAAAAGAGTTTGTAAGTTCTCTCCGTGTTTACGTGGCTTTCCTCCAGGTCCTCCGGTTTCCTCCCACACTAAAAAACATACAAGTAGGTTGATTAGATTGTGAGCCCCATTGGGGACAGGGACTGATTTGGTGAGTTCTGTGCAGCACTGCGTAATCTGTGTGCACTATATAAATACAGGATTTATTATAATTATTTTAGTGGTTGGCCTTGGGAAGTGCAGTTGAGAATTTTTTCACTTATATTATTAACTGATAAGTGGGAGTCTGCGACGTGCAGTGGGTTAAACCCACCAAACCACCTGCAACATCCCCCACCGGGGCCTAGCCTTTTCTCGGGGCCTGGAGACAGCCGGGGCCCGCAGTACCTGAGTGGCTGGCGGTTGCGGCCTAAGCACGCTATTGTCACGGTGCTTGGTATGGGGAACCGGAGGGCTGTCCTACAGCCTGGCAGGTCTCCAGCAGGGTGGTGTTGGCAAGAAATGATGAGGGAGAGGCTGCTATAGCGGTTCTGCCTGGGCCAACCCTTTGGTGTCTGGAGTATGAGTCTCTGTGTGGTGGACAGGCTGCCCCCTGATGGTGACAGCCGTAGTAGCAGGAACCAGACGGAGGCAGACGTTGAACAAAAACAACTTACAGTTCTTTATTGGAACCGACAGGAACAGTAGCAACGTGCCTTGACAAAAGGTAGAATGCTAGATATGCAGTTGAAGGGAGCCACAGGAATGGATCTTCAGCCTGGATGCAAGGGCAGGCTGGGAGGTAGCTGTGTCCTAGTAGGATGCTTCAGCTTGTCCTGGGTTGCTTCAGATATCACCCTTGAAGGTAGGATGATACCCCTTTCCTCTCACTAACTAACTCACTACACTCTTCAGGCAGGGAGCTGAGCTTTCCTGCTCTGGTCTGGTGTGCTGGCTGCACTGACTCTTCTGAGTCTCTAATCTGATCTGTACTGGATTAACTCCAGTCTTATTCTGGTCTGTTCAGACTCCCTGGTCTCACTGACTCTAGAACTTTCCTGACCAGGGGTTTTATTACTCCCACTGGTCAGGTGGTGGTTACTCCTCCAATTGCTTACAGATACAAGGTATGAACACATGTGATTGGCGGACACATATTACATCACATTTAATACTTAACTCCTGCCTTACCAGGCAGACTTTACCGCTGCAGTGTTCCCCTGTGTTATGTAGTGACCTGCTGTGGAGTTGATCAGATCCTACACAGGCTGCAATCTACATGGTGGGACGTATTCGCAACAACCCCTCTGCCTTGCATCGGCAGGGGTATTGCATACCCCCGGGGCAATTGAAAGAGCCGCCCTCGGCTCCACTACGGACTGGTTGGGGCGTAGAGGACCAACCGCTGGCCAGCAGCGGGGGACCTCCGGGGGATCCGTGAAAGCAATGGCCGGTGGAGACTGCGTACGGGAGACAGCAGTAAGCGGTGCAGCAGAGGAAGGTGCCGAGGCTCGTGGGCAGACCATGCGACACTTGGTTCCTCATCTCGGCGGCTGTTCTGCATGTCGGCAGGACAGGAGACAGCCCGTGGAGAAATCCAAGATGGGCGATTAACCTCTCTGATGCTGAATGGCGGCTGCGCTGACTCTGAGGTACCTCACTGACGTTGCAGCGCGGGAGATTTTCACGCTAGAGGGCGGAGCTTGAGTCTTTCTCACCAGGAGCTGTGGCGGGCTGAATTTCCTGCTGCGCCACAGCAGTCTGAGGTAGGATTCGCGCCATAAGCGCAGGGGGCAGAGCTTCACCCATGCAGACTGTGGGTTCCCGCCAGTGACTTTTGGCGGGCTGGAATTCCGTGCTGCGCCACAGCTTCGTGAGTTAAACGCTTCAGGCACGGCAGCGCCGGATGTAGCAGAGCTGACAAAGTTCTTTGCAGGGTTTAACCCCCTGAGTGCTGGAGCGATGCTCGACAGCTCGTGGCAGCAGTAACACAGTTCAATGTAGAAATGCACACAATCACTTTGGCCTAGCAGCAGGGTTAGGCAGCACAGTCTTTGTAATAAAGTACAGTATTTAGTGCCAGAATAAGGCACAGAAGTATAAATCCTGTTCGTGATGCCACTTGCAACATCCCCCACCGGGGCCTAGCCTTTTCTTGGGGCCTGGGGACAGCCGGGGCTCGCAGTACCTGAGTGGCTGGCGATTGCGGCCTAGGCAAGCTATTGTCACGGTGCTTGGTATGGGGAACCGGAGGGCTGTCCTACAGCCTGGCGGGTCTCCAGCAGGGTGGTGTTGGCAAGAAATGATGAGGGAGAGGTAAATTACAAATTGGGCACTTCTGTGAAGTGCAGGCTACATAATTTGTAGGGACAAACCGCCCATGGTCCTGGAGACAGGCACCTGGGTTGGTGTCGGACTAGGACAAGACACGTGTATGCTAAGTACGTCAGTTGGCCGCTGACGCCGTTAAACCAAACTGTACAGTAGGAAAGATGTGGTGTCATGTACTGTAATCCACTCCTTGCACCAAGGCCAGTATATTTGTTTTATAAACACTTCTTCCCTGGTGACAAATATAGTGTAGATATGCATTACATTGGCATATGTGACACAATAAGACATTGTACAACATACAAGTACCTGCCGACTGACATTCTTACCCTTGTGTGAGTGGCATCCAGGTGCTACATCTTTAACACTCCCGGTCCCCTAAGGACCCGCAGTTTACGGACTACCCCCACTTATGAAGCTTTGGTTTGAGGCATAAGATTGCGGTCAGGGTTTACATAGAAACGGTCCGACACAGCCACACTACAATCTGGAAAGCCTATAAAAGGTTAGTGCAAACTCCTGACATAAATTGACAGTGTGCAAACATATTTTGATAAACTCTTATTGGCTTAGGAGCCCAATGGGTACACATCTTAAAACATAACGTTGCAAACGTTACATAGGTAGGCTACTCGGGGTAGCAGGATATAATGTCTCTTTACCTAAAAAGGGAAAGGCATAATAGTGCATGCAGAATGTCCATACCTAAAAGGAAGGCATTAAGTGCAATACAAGAAGTCACTAGCAACTTTTCCTTGGAGCTGGCAAAAGTCTCACAGAAGGTCTTTAATAACAAAGTCCATCTTTGTGCAAAGAAAGAAGCAAAGGGTCTCCTCTATGTGTAGAGGGACAGAGTCTTTTGTAGGAATCTCTGTTGTGGCAGAGGAAGGGGTGCTATCATAGCACATGACAGTGGGCAGTTCAAGGTGAGTCTCTTGACTGAGATAAATAAATAGGGGAAGAGTCTCAGGAAAGTTTCTGGCTCTATGGGTTAGGGGCACTCAGCCCAATTGGGATAGCAATAGTAAAGATATAAGCATATTTACAATATATTTACATAGTACCTGGTAAGGCTTTCAGCCCATCATGGGTTAATCTTGCTGCTCAAGAGCAATGGCTGCAGGCATGGGAGTATGAACTGCAGCAGGTTCATCATCAGCCTGGGTGAAGAAAGCAGTGTTGAGATCTGTCACCTGAAGACATCTGGTGGTAGAAACTGGAACTGCTGACATGGGACACCCAGAAGCTGGAACAGCAGGGAGGTCATCTGCGGCGGCAGGCATCTCAGCAAAGGAAGGAGACAGGCACTTCTCTGGCTGACCTTCTGTAGCTGGGGGCGCTGTGGAGCGCATGTTGATGACTGCAGGAGCTGTAACTTCTTCATTGCTGACAGCTGAAGGATTGTTGTTCCTAGACTGACCTGTAGCTCTTGGGGGCACTGTTGCACTGGCGGTGGTAACCTCTGTAGCTAGCAGGGCGTTCTCACCGGACAGCCTGGGCCTCTAAGCAGGTGGTCATGGATACTCCGCAGGACAGTCAGCATCGTTAGATAAAGGGTCAGGCCCCTTTAAGAGAGTCCCTTTTGTAGCCGGGCCTCCTATGGGTCAGATGTCGGTCCTCTGCAGAGAGGCCAGATTTACCCCAGCCGGGGCTAAGGGAGATATAGTGACAGTCACTGTGATATAGGCCCTGGGGGCCATGGTACTCACATCCGCGATGGTCCTCTGGAGGTCCGGAGCCGGAGGAGGCAGCTGCTGTGGAGAATCCGCCATTGGAGACTGCGTACGGGAGACAGCAGTAAGCGGTGCAGCAGAGGAAGGTGCCGAGGCTCGTGGGCAGACCATGCGACACTTGGTTCCTCATCTCGACGACTGTGCTGCATGTCGGCAGGACAGGAGACAGCCCATGGAGAAATCCAAGATGGCCGATTAACCTCTCTGATGCTGAATGGCGGCTGCGCTGACTCTGAGGTACCTCGTGGGCTCTCACTGACGTTGCATTGCGGGAGAGTTTCACGCCAGAGGGCGGAGCTTGAGTCTTTCTCACCAGGAGCTGTGGCGGGCTGAATTTTCTGCTGCGCCACAGCGGTCTGAGGTAGGATTCGCGCCATAAGCGCAGGGGCGGAGCTTCGCCCATGCGGACTGTGGGTTCCCGCCAGTGACTTTTGGTGGGCTGGAATTCCGTGCTGCGCCACAGCTTCGTGAGTTAAACGCTTCAGGCACTTTAGCGCCGGATGTAGCAGAGCTGACAAAGTTCTTTGCAGGGTTTAACCCCCTGAGTGCTGGAGCGATGCTCGACAGCACGTGGCAGCAGTAACACAGTTCAATGTAGAAATGCACACAATCACTTCGGCCTAAACCCGGATGGCAGAAGGGTTAGGCAGCACAGTCTTTGTAATAAAGTACAGTATTTAGTGCCAGAATAAGGCACAGAAGTATAAATCCTGTTCGTGACGCCACTTGCAACATCCCCCACCGGGGCCTAGCCTTTTCTTGGGGCCTGGGGAAAGCCTGGGCTCGCAGTACCTGAGTGACTGGCGGTTGCGGCCTAGGCACGCTATTGTCACGGTGCTTGGTATGGGGAACCGGAGGGCTGTCCTACAGCCTGCCGGGTCTCCAGCACGGTGGTGTTGGCAGGAAATGATGAGGGAGAGGCTGCTATAGCGGTTCTCCCTGGGGCAACCTTTTGGTGTCTGGAGTATGAGTCTCTGTGCGGTGGATAGGGTGCCCCATGATGATGACAGCCGTAGTAGCAGGGACCAGACGGAGGCAGACGTTGAACAAAAACAACTTACAGTTCTTTGTTGGAACTGACAGGAACAGTAGCAACGTGCCTTGACAAATGATAGACTGCTGGAGATGCAGTTGGAGGGAGCCACAGGAATGGATCTTCAGCCTGGATGCAAGGGCAGGCTAGGAGGTAGCTGTGTCCCAGTAGGATGCTTCAGCTTGTCCTGGGTTGCTTCAGATATCACCCTTGAATGTAGGATGATATCCCTTTCCTCTCACTAACTAACTCACTACACTCTTCAGGCAGGGAGCTGAGCTCTCCGGCTCTGGTCTGGCGTGCTGGCTGCACTGTCTCTTCTGAGTCTCTAATCTGATCTGTACTGGATTCACTCCAGTCTTCTTCTGGTCTGTTCAGACTCCCTGGTCTCACTGACTCTAGAACTTTCCTGACCAGGGGTTTTATTACTCCCACTGGTCAGGTGGTGGTAACTCCTCCAATTGCATCCCAGCTTACAGATACAAGGTATGAACACATGTGATTGGCTGACACATATTACATCACATTTAATACTTAACTCCTGCCTTACCAGGCACACTCTACCGCTACAGTGTTCCCCTGCGTTATGTAGTGACCTGCTGTGGGGTTGATCAGACCCTACACAGGCTGCAAGCTACATGGTGGGACGTATTCGCAACAACCCCTCTGCCTTGCATCGGCAGGGGTGTTGCACATTCTACTGGTTTGACTTTTGGCCTCTCTCTAAAGATCTTATATCTGGACCTCTCTGCTTTCTCAGAGTCCCAAGTGTCAGGCCATGATAAATCTGATGTTGTTGACCTACGCCTTGAGTAAAGAGGTTGTTGAACAGAATGAACGTATCACTTTCCCCCTGTGTATGGAGAGAATGTCCACAAGTTCCCACTGTGCCATGATGTGAGATCATGTCCTAGAAGCCCCATTAAAGTGAATGGAGCGGCAGGCATTAATATGCACTTCATTTTCCAAACCAGTAAGATATGGGATAAGTAACTGTATATTGGTGGGACAATAGGAGAAGCTGATTAACACAATGGAAACCAACACCTTGAACCAACACATGGATCTAAAGAAGAACTCAAAGGGGTTTTCCCATCTGGGCATTTACATTTAATTTGATTCATTTGCCATATGTAAGCATTTCTTCAATTGGATGTTATGAAAAAAAATGTTCCTGATTTAACTCGTTACAGTCACAGGCTTTCAGGCGACACAAATTGGGGGGCGGGCCTTCGGATGATCCGATGGATTCGGACAAACCGCAGGATTTAACTTAAAAATTGTGTCGCAATCCAAGCACTTACATGCACCAGGAAGAAAAAGGTGAACTACGGGGACCTAACCAGGTATCAGCTTTCTTGGAGCTGCATGCCTCTGCCAGTGATTTTGTTTTTCCTGCACTAGCTTTTGAATACTGCCTGACCTTCAGATTCATGAAGCGCTTGGCACAAGCGCGAAACGTGTTATTCCGTTTCAAAACCTTTTTCATGGAACTCGATTGTTTTATGGAGAGATAAAAAGAAGTTTTTTTTTACCACGACAACGCGAGGAAGCCGGCGCCATTTTTTAGCGTTCTGAATCAGGGGGAAAAAAAAACCTGCACCCATATATTGGATGCAAAGGAACACAAGTGCAGATAGGACTACGTGAGATGAAAGTCCAGCCAGATGTTTTTGTCTGCATCAACGCTAGCATTTCCGAGAGATCTCACCACTCAGACTGCAGATAAGCCACAGATGTAGCAGCCATAGACCTTGTGCCCTCATAAGAGGAACCTGTGACATGAATAACGTAGTGTGGTCTGCAGGCCGCGTGCTATTGAGGAGGAGTTGAGAAGGTCTAATTTTAGTGGACAATTAATCTTCTGCTTTTAATTTGATGTCCACCACTAAGCACCATCAAGTTATCATTGTAGCCCTGATCACAAGAGCTTACAGTCTATGAGGATGAGGGGGTGACACAAGAGCTTACAGTCTATGAGGATGAGGGGGTGACACAAGAGCTTACAGTCTATGAGGGTGAGGGGGAGACACAAGCCTACAGTCTATGAGGATGAGGGGGTGACACAAGAGCTTACAGTCTATGAGGGTGAGGGGAAGACACGAGCTTACAGTCTATGAGGATGAGGGGGTGACACAAGAGCTTACAGTCTATGAGGAGGAGGGGGTGACACAAGAGCTTACAGTCTATGAGGATGAGGGAGGACACAAGAGCTTACAGTCTATGAGGATGAGGGAGGACACAAGAGCTTACAGTCTATGATGATGAGGGGGTGACACAAGAGCTTACAGTCTATGAGGATGAGGGGGTGACACAAGAGCTTACAGTCTATGAGGAGGAGGGGGTGACACAAGAGCTTACAGTCTATGAGGGTGAGGGGGAGACACAAGCTTACAGTCTATGAGGATGAGGGGGTGACACAAGAGCTTACAGTCTATGAGGGTGAGGGGGAGACACAAGCTTACAGTCTATGAGGATGAGGGGGTGACACAAGAGCTTACAGTCTATGAGGGTGAGGGGGAGACACGAGCTTACAGTCTATGAGGAGGAGGGGGTGACACAAGAGCTTACAGTCTATGAGGATGAGGGAGGACACAAGAGCTTACAGTCTATGATGATGAGGGGGTGACACAAGAGCTTACAGTCTATGAGGATGAGGGGGTGACACAAGAGCTTACAGTCTATAAGGATGAGGGGGTGACACAAGAGCTTACAGTCTATGAGGGTGAGGGGGAGACACAAGCTTACAGTCTATGAGGATGAGGGGGTGACACAAGAGCTTACAGTCTATGAGGGTGAGGGGGAGACACAAGCTTACAGTCTATGAGGATGAGGGGGTGACACAAGAGCTTACAGTCTATGAGGGTGAGGGGGAGACACGAGCTTACAGTCTATGAGGAGGAGGGGGTGACACAAGAGCTTACAGTCTATGAGGATGAGGGAGGACACAAGAGCTTACAGTCTATGATGATGAGGGGGTGACACAAGAGCTTACAGTCTATGAGGATGAGGGGGTGACACAAGAGCTTACAGTCTATGAGGATGAGGGGGTGACACAAGAGCTTACAGTCTATGAGGGTGAGGGGGAGACACAAGCTTACAGTCTATGAGGATGAGGGGGTGACACAAGAGCTTACAGTCTATGAGGGTGAGGGGGAGACACAAGCTTACAGTCTATGAGGGTGAGGGGGAGACACGAGCTTACAGTCTATGAGGAGGAGGGGGTGACACAAGAGCTTACAGTCTATGAGGATGAGGGAGGACACAAGAGCTTACAGTCTATGAGGATGAGGGAGGACACAAGAGCTTACAGTCTATGATGATGAGGGGGTGACACAAGAGCTTACAGTCTATGAGGATGAGGGGGTGACACAAGAGCTTACAGTCTATGAGGATGAGGGGGTGACACAAGAGCTTACAGTCTATGAGGGTGAGGGGGAGACACAAGCTTACAGTCTATAAGGATGAGGGGGTGACACAAGAGCTTACAGTCTATGAGGGTGAGGGGGAGACACAAGCTTACAGTCTATGAGGATGAGGGGGTGACACAAGAGCTTAGAGTCTATGAGGGTGAGGGGGAGACACGAGCTTACAGTCTATGAGGAGGAGGGGGTGACACAAGAGCTTACAGTCTATGAGGATGAGGGAGGACACAAGAGCTTACAGTCTATGATGATGAGGGGGTGACACAAGAGCTTACAGTCTATGAGGATGAGGGGGTGACACAAGAGCTTACAGTCTATGAGGATGAGGGGGTGACACAAGAGCTTACAGTCTATGAGGGTGAGGGGGAGACACAAGCTTACAGTCTATGAGGATGAGGGGGTGACACAAGAGCTTACAGTCTATGAGGATGAGGGAGGACACAAGAGCTTACAGTCTATGATGATGAGGGGGTGACACAAGAGCTTACAGTCTATGAGGATGAGGGGGTGACACAAGAGCTTACAGTCTATGAGGATGAGGGAGGACACAAGAGCTTACAGTCTATGATGATGAGGGGGTGACACAAGAGCTTACAGTCTATGATGATGAGGGGAGACACAAGAGCTTACAGTCTATGAGGATGAGGGGAGACACAAGAGCTTACAGTCTATGAGGATGAGGGGGATGACACAAGAGCTTACAGTCTATGAGGATGAGGGGGTGACACAAGAGCTTACAGTCTATGAGGATGAGAGGTGACACAAGAGCTTACAGTCTATGAGGATGAGGGATGACACAAGGGCTTACAGTCTATGAGATGAGGGGTTGACACAAGAGCTTACAGTCTATGAGGATGAGGGATGACACAAGGGCTTACAGTCTATGAGATGAGGGGTTGACACAAGAGCTTACAGTCTATGAGGATGAGGGTGTTGACACAAGAGCTTACAGTCTATGAGGATGAGGGGGTGACACAAGAGCTTACAGTCTATGAGGATGAGGGGGTGACACAAGAGCTTACAGTCTATGATGATGAGGGTGACACAAGAGCTTACAGTCTATGAGGATGAGGGAGGACACAAGAGCTTACAGTCTATGATGATGAGGGGGTGACACAAGAGCTTACAGTCTATGAGAATGCGGGATGACACAAGGGCTTACAGTCTATGAGATGAGGGGTTGACACAAGAGCTTACAGTCTATGAGGATGAGGGGGTGACACAAGAGCTTACAGTCTATGAGATGAGGGGTTGACACAAGAGCTTACAGTCTATGAGGATGAGGGGGTGACACAAGAGCTTACAGTCTATGAGGATGAGGGGGTGACACAAGAGCTTACAGTCTATGCGGATGAGGGGGTGACACAAGAGCTTACAGTCTATGAGGATGAGGGGGTGACACAAGAGCTTACAGTCTATGAGGATGAGGGAGGACACAAGAGCTTACAGTCTATGCGGATCAGGGGGTGACACAAGAGCTTACAGTCTATGAGGATGAGGGGGTGACACAAGGGCTTACAGTCTATGAGATGAGGGGTTGACACAAGAGCTTACAGTCTATGAGGATGAGGAGGTGACACAAGAGCTTACAGTCTATGAGATGAGGGGTTGACACAAGAGCTTACAGTCTATGAGGATGAGAGGGTGACACAAGAGCTTACAGTCTATGAGATGAGGGGTTGACACAAGAGCTTACAGTCTATGAGGGGGTGACACAAGAGCTTACAGTCTATGAGGGTGAGGGGGAGACACAAGCTTACAGTCTATGAGGATGAGGGGGTGACACAAGAGCTTACAGTCTATGAGGATGAGGGAGGACACAAGAGCTTACAGTCTATGATGATGAGGGGGTGACACAAGAGCTTACAGTCTATGAGGATGAGGGGGTGACACAAGAGCTTAAAGTCTATGAGGATGAGGGGGTGACACAAGAGCTTACAGTCTATGAGGGTGAGGGGGAGACACAAGCTTACAGTCTATGAGGATGAGGGGGTGACACAAGAGCTTACAGTCTATGAGGGTGAGGGGGAGACACAAGCTTACAGTCTATGAGGATGAGGGGGTGACACAAGAGCTTACAGTCTATGAGGGTGAGGGGGAGACACGAGCTTACAGTCTATGAGGATGAGGGGGGACACAAGAGCTTACAGTCTATGAGGATGAGGGGGTGACACAAGAGCTTACAGTCTATGAGGATGAGTGGGTGACACAAGAGCTTACAGTCTATGAGGATGAGGGAGGACACAAGAGCTTACAGTCTATGATGATGAGGGGGTGACACAAGAGCTTACAGTCTATGAGGATGAGGGGGTGACACAAGAGCTTACAGTCTATGATGATGAGGGGAGACACAAGAGCTTACAGTCTATGAGGATGAGGGGAGACACAAGAGCTTACAGTCTATGAGGATGAGGGATGACACAAGGGCTTACAGTCTATGTGATGAGGGGTTGACACAAGAGCTTACAGTCTATGAGGATGAGGGGGTGACACAAGAGCTTACAGTCTATGAGGATGAGGGGGTGACACAAGAGCTTACAGTCTATGAGGGTGAGGGGGAGACACAAGCTTACAGTCTATGATGATGAGGGGGTGACACAAGAGCTTACAGTCTATGAGGATGAGGGGGTGACACAAGAGCTTACAGTCTATGAGGATGAGGGGGTGACACAAGAGCTTACAGTCTATGAGGGTGAGGGGGAGACACAAGCTTACAGTCTATGAGGATGAGGGGGTGACACAAGAGCTTACAGTCTATGAGGGTGAGGGGGAGACACAAGCTTACAGTCTATGAGGATGAGGGGGTGACACAAGAGCTTACAGTCTATGAGGGTGAGGGGGAGACACGAGCTTACAGTCTATGAGGAGGAGGGGGTGACACAAGAGCTTACAGTCTATGAGGATGAGGGAGGACACAAGAGCTTACAGTCTATGATGATGAGGGGGTGACACAAGAGCTTACAGTCTATGAGGATGAGGGGGTGACACAAGAGCTTACAGTCTATGAGGATGAGGGGGTGACACAAGAGCTTACAGTCTATGAGGGTGAGGGGGAGACACAAGCTTACAGTCTATGAGGATGAGGGGGTGACACAAGAGCTTACAGTCTATGAGGGTGAGGGGGAGACACAAGCTTACAGTCTATGAGGGTGAGGGGGAGACACGAGCTTACAGTCTATGAGGAGGAGGGGGTGACACAAGAGCTTACAGTCTATGAGGATGAGGGAGGACACAAGAGCTTACAGTCTATGAGGATGAGGGAGGACACAAGAGCTTACAGTCTATGATGATGAGGGGGTGACACAAGAGCTTACAGTCTATGAGGATGAGGGAGGACACAAGAGCTTACAGTCTATGATGATGAGGGGGTGACACAAGAGCTTACAGTCTATGAGGATGAGGGGGTGACACAAGAGCTTACAGTCTATGAGGATGAGGGGGTGACACAAGAGCTTACAGTCTATGAGGGTGAGGGGGAGACACAAGCTTACAGTCTATAAGGATGAGGGGGTGACACAAGAGCTTACAGTCTATGAGGGTGAGGGGGAGACACAAGCTTACAGTCTATGAGGATGAGGGGGTGACACAAGAGCTTACAGTCTATGAGGGTAAGGGGGAGACACGAGCTTACAGTCTACGAGGAGGAGGGGGTGACACAAGAGCTTACAGTCTATGAGGATGAGGGAGGACACAAGAGCTTACAGTCTATGATGATGAGGGGGTGACACAAGAGCTTACAGTCTATGAGGATGAGGGGGTGACACAAGAGCTTACAGTCTATGAGGATGAGGGGGTGACACAAGAGCTTACAGTCTATGAGGGTGAGGGGGAGACACAAGCTTACAGTCTATGAGGATGAGGGGGTGACACAAGAGCTTACAGTCTATGAGGGTGAGGGGGAGACACAAGCTTACAGTCTATGAGGATGAGGGGGTGACACAAGAGCTTACAGTCTATGAGGGTGAGGGGGAGACACGAGCTTACAGTCTATGAGGAGGAGGGGGTGACACAAGAGCTTACAGTGAATGAGGATGAGGGAGGACACAAGAGCTTACAGTCTATGATGATGAGGGGGTGACACAAGAGCTTACAGTCTATGAGGATGAGGGGGTGACACAAGAGCTTACAGTCTATAAGGATGAGGGGGTGACACAAGAGCTTACAGTCTATGAGGGTGAGGGGGAGACACAAGCTTACAGTCTATGAGGATGAGGGGGTGACACAAGAGCTTACAGTCTGTGAGGGTGAGGGGGAGACAAAAGCTTACAGTCTATGAGGATGAGGGGGTGACACAAGAGCTTACAGTCTATGAGGATGAGGGAGGACACAAGAGCTTACAGTCTATGATGATGAGGGGGTGACACAAGAGCTTACAGTCTATGAGGATGAGGGGGTGACACAAGAGCTTACAGTCTATGAGGATGAGGGAGGACACAAGAGCTTACAGTCTATGATGATGAGGGGAGACACAAGAGCTTACAGTCTATGAGGATGAGGGGAGACACAAGAGCTTACAGTCTATGAGGATGAGGGTGTTGACACAAGAGCTTACAGTCTATGAGGATGAGGGGGTGACACAAGAGCTTACAGTCTATGAGGATGAGGGGGTGACACAAGAGCTTACAGTCTATGATGATGAGGGTGACACAAGAGCTTACAGTCTATGAGGATGAGGGAGGACACAAGAGCTTACAGTCTATGATGATGAGGGGGTGACACAAGAGCTTACAGTCTATGAGGATGCGGGATGACACAAGGGCTTACAGTCTATGAGATGAGGGGTTGACACAAGAGCTTACAGTCTATGAGGATGAGGGGGTGACACAAGAGCTTACAGTCTATGAGGATGAGGGGGTGACACAAGAGCTTACAGTCTATGAGGGTGAGGGGGAGACACAAGCTTACAGTCTATGAGGATGAGGGGGTGACACAAGAGCTTACAGTCTATGAGGGTGAGGGGGAGACACAAGCTTACAGTCTATGAGGATGAGGGGGTGACACAAGAGCTTACAGTCTATGAGGGTGAGGGGGAGACACGAGCTTACAGTCTATGAGGAGGAGGGGGTGACACAAGAGCTTACAGTCTATGAGGATGAGGGAGGACACAAGAGCTTACAGTCTATGATGATGAGGGGGTGACACAAGAGCTTACAGTCTATGAGGATGAGGGGGTGACACAAGAGCTTACAGTCTATGAGGATGAGGGGGTGACACAAGAGCTTACAGTCTATGAGGGTGAGGGGGAGACACAAGCTTACAGTCTATGAGGATGAGGGGGTGACACAAAGCTTACAGTCTATGAGGGTGAGGGGGAGACACAAGCTTACAGTCTATGAGGGTGAGGGGGAGACACGAGCTTACAGTCTATGAGGAGGAGGGGGTGACACAAGAGCTTACAGTCTATGAGGATGAGGGAGGACACAAGAGCTTACAGTCTATGAGGATGAGGGAGGACACAAGAGCTTACAGTCTATGATGATGAGGGGGTGACACAAGAGCTTACAGTCTATGAGGATGAGGGGGTGACACAAGAGCTTACAGTCTATGAGGATGAGGGGGTGACACAAGAGCTTACAGTCTATGAGGGTGAGGGGGAGACACAAGCTTACAGTCTATAAGGATGAGGGGGTGACACAAGAGCTTACAGTCTATGAGGGTGAGGGGGAGACACAAGCTTACAGTCTATGAGGATGAGGGGGTGACACAAGAGCTTACAGTCTATGAGGGTAAGGGGGAGACACGAGCTTACAGTCTACGAGGAGGAGGGGGTGACACAAGAGCTTACAGTCTATGAGGATGAGGGAGGACACAAGAGCTTACAGTCTATGATGATGAGGGGGTGACACAAGAGCTTACAGTCTATGAGGATGAGGGGGTGACACAAGAGCTTACAGTCTATGAGGATGAGGGGGTGACACAAGAGCTTACAGTCTATGAGGGTGAGGGGGAGACACAAGCTTACAGTCTATGAGGATGAGGGGGTGACACAAGAGCTTACAGTCTATGAGGGTGAGGGGGAGACACAAGCTTACAGTCTATGAGGATGAGGGGGTGACACAAGAGCTTACAGTCTATGAGGGTGAGGGGGAGACACGAGCTTACAGTCTATGAGGAGGAGGGGGTGACACAAGAGCTTACAGTGAATGAGGATGAGGGAGGACACAAGAGCTTACAGTCTATGATGATGAGGGGGTGACACAAGAGCTTACAGTCTATGAGGATGAGGGGGTGACACAAGAGCTTACAGTCTATAAGGATGAGGGGGTGACACAAGAGCTTACAGTCTATGAGGGTGAGGGGGAGACACAAGCTTACAGTCTATGAGGATGAGGGGGTGACACAAGAGCTTACAGTCTGTGAGGGTGAGGGGGAGACAAAAGCTTACAGTCTATGAGGATGAGGGGGTGACACAAGAGCTTACAGTCTATGAGGATGAGGGAGGACACAAGAGCTTACAGTCTATGATGATGAGGGGGTGACACAAGAGCTTACAGTCTATGAGGATGAGGGGGTGACACAAGAGCTTACAGTCTATGAGGATGAGGGAGGACACAAGAGCTTACAGTCTATGATGATGAGGGGAGACACAAGAGCTTACAGTCTATGAGGATGAGGGGAGACACAAGAGCTTACAGTCTATGAGGATGAGGGTGTTGACACAAGAGCTTACAGTCTATGAGGATGAGGGGGTGACACAAGAGCTTACAGTCTATGAGGATGAGGGGGTGACACAAGAGCTTACAGTCTATGATGATGAGGGTGACACAAGAGCTTACAGTCTATGAGGATGAGGGAGGACACAAGAGCTTACAGTCTATGATGATGAGGGGGTGACACAAGAGCTTACAGTCTATGAGGATGCGGGATGACACAAGGGCTTACAGTCTATGAGATGAGGGGTTGACACAAGAGCTTACAGTCTATGAGGATGAGGGGGTGACACAAGAGCTTACAGTCTATGAGATGAGGGGTTGACACAAGAGCTTACAGTCTATGAGGATGAGGGGGTGACACAAGAGCTTACAGTCTATGAGGATGAGGGGGTGACACAAGAGCTTACAGTCTATGCGGATGAGGGGGTGACACAAGAGCTTACAGTCTATGAGGATGAGGGGGTGACACAAGAGCTTACAGTCTATGAGGATGAGGGGGTGACACAAGAGCTTACAGTCTATGCGGATGAGGGGGTGACACAAGAGCTTACAGTCTATGAGGATGAGGGGGTGACACAAGAGCTTACAGTCTATGCGGATGAGGGGGTGACACAAGAGCTTACAGTCTATGAGGATGAGGAGGTGACACAAGAGCTTACAGTCTATGAGATGAGGGGTTGACACAAGAGCTTACAGTCTATGAGGATGAGAGGGTGACACAAGAGCTTACAGTCTATGAGATGAGGGGTTGACACAAGAGCTTACAGTCTATGAGGGTGAGGGGGAGACACAAGCTTACAGTCTATGAGGATGAGGGGGTGACACAAGAGCTTACAGTCTATGAGGGTGAGGGGGAGACACAAGCTTACAGTCTATGAGGATGAGGGGGTGACACAAGAGCTTACAGTCTATGAGGGTGAGGGGGAGACACGAGCTTACAGTCTATGAGGATGAGGGGGTGACACAAGAGCTTACAGTCTATGAGGATGAGGGAGGACACAAGAGCTTACAGTCTATGATGATGAGGGGGTGACACAAGAGCTTACAGTCTATGAGGATGAGGGGGTGACACAAGAGCTTACAGTCTATGAGGATGAGGGGGTGACACAAGAGCTTACAGTCTATGAGGGTGAGGGGGAGACACAAGCTTACAGTCTATGAGGATGAGGGGGTGACACAAGAGCTTACAGTCTATGAGGGTGAGGGGGAGACACAAGCTTACAGTCTATGAGGATGAGGGGGTGACACAAGAGCTTACAGTCTATGAGGGTGAGGGGGAGACACGAGCTTACAGTCTATGAGGATGAGTGGGTGACACAAGAACTTACAGTCTATGAGGATGAGGGAGGACACAAGAGCTTACAGTCTATGATGATGAGGGGGTGACACAAGAGCTTACAGTCTATGAGGATGAGGGGGTGACACAAGAGCTTACAGTCTATGATGATGAGGGGAGACACAAGAGCTTACAGTCTATGAGGATGAGGGGAGACACAAGAGCTTACAGTCTATGAGGATGAGGGATGACACAAGGGCTTACAGTCTATGAGATGAGGGGTTGACACAAGAGCTTACAGTCTATGAGGATGAGGGTGTTGACACAAGAGCTTACAGTCTATGAGGATGAGGGGGTGACACAAGAGCTTACAGTCTATGAGGATGAGGGGGTGACACAAGAGCTTACAGTCTATGATGATGAGGGTGACACAAGAGCTTACAGTCTATGAGGATGAGGGAGGACACAAGAGCTTACAGTCTATGATGATGAGGGGGTGACACAAGAGCTTACAGTCTATGAGGATGCGGGATGACACAAGAGCTTACAGTCTATGAGATGAGGGGTTGACACAAGAGCTTACAGTCTATGAGGATGAGGGGATGACACAAGAGCTTACAGTCTATGAGGATGAGGGGGTGACACAAGAGCTTACAGTCTATGAGGATGAGGGGGTGACACAAGAGCTTACAGTCTATGAGGATGAGGGGGTGACACAAGAGGTTACAGTCTATGAGGATGAGGGGGTGACACAAGAGCTTACAGTCTATGAGGATGAGGGGGTGACACAAGAGCTTACAGTCTATGAGGGTGAGGGGGAGACACAAGCTTACAGTCTATGAGGATGAGGGGGTGACACGAGCTTACAGTCTATGAGGGTGAGGGGGAGACACGAGCTTACAGTCTATGAGGATGAGTGGGTGACACAAGAGCTTACAGTCTATGAGGATGAGGGAGGACACAAGAGCTTACAGTCTATGATGATGAGGGGGTGACACAAGAGCTTACAGTCTATGAGGATGAGGGGGTGACACAAGAGCTTACAGTCTATGATGATGAGGGGAGACACAAGAGCTTACAGTCTATGAGGATGAGGGGAGACACAAGAGCTTACAGTCTATGAGGATGAGGGATGACACAAGGGCTTACAGTCTATGAGATGAGGGGTTGACACAAGAGCTTACAGTCTATGAGGATGAGGGGGTGACACAAGAGCTTACAGTCTATGAGATGAGGGGTTGACACAAGAGCTTACAGTCTATGAGGATGAGGGTGTTGACACAAGAGCTTACAGTCTATGAGGATGAGGGGGTGACACAAGAGCTTACAGTCTATGAGGATGAGGGGGTGACACAAGAGCTTACAGTCTATGATGATGAGGGTGACACAAGAGCTTACAGTCTATGAGGATGAGGGAGGACACAAGAGCTTACAGTCTATGATGATGAGGGGGTGACACAAGAGCTTACAGTCTATGAGGATGCGGGATGACACAAGGGCTTACAGTCTATGAGATGAGGGGTTGACACAAGAGCTTACAGTCTATGAGGATGAGGGGATGACACAAGAGCTTACAGTCTATGAGGATGAGGGGGTGACACAAGAGCTTACAGTCTATGAGGATGAGGGGGTGATACAAGAGCTTACAATCTATGAGGATGAGGGGGTGACACAAGAGGTTACAGTCTATGAGGATGAGGGGGTGACACAAGAGCTTACAGTCTATGAGGATGAGGGGGTGACACAAGAGCTTACAGTCTATGAGGATGAGGGAGGACACAAGAGCTTACAGTCTATGATGATGAGGGGGTGACACAAGAGCTTACAGTCTATGAGGATGAGGGGGTGACACAAGAGCTTACAGTCTATGAGGATGAGGGAGGACACAAGAGCTTACAGTCTATGAGGATGAGGGGGTGACACAAGAGCTTACAGTCTATGATGATGAGGGGGTGACACAAGAGCTTACAGTCTATGATGATGAGGGGAGAAAAAATCCATGTCCCTATTTGTGTGAACTGTATTATACCGGGATAGGAAGACATTTAAAGGGGTTTACCAGGTTTGTGATAGTTATGACCTATTCATGGGACGGGTCATCAATATGAGATCAAGGGCTGACCGACATTTGGAATCCCAACGATCAGCTGATTCTGGCAGCCTCTAGAGCAGGGGTCAGGAACCTTTTTAGTTGAGAGAGCCATGAACGCCACATATTTTAAAATGTTATTCCATAAGAGCCGTACAATATGCACATGCCCCAAGTAGATAGCTGGTCCCAGTGTCACAGGTGCCCCTGCGATCTACATCTTGATCCTGTACCTCGACGTGGTGGTACCATGCTGCAGCAAGACCATCCTGCTTTGTGGCGGGCTCTGGCGAAGATCAGGTGCCACTTAGATTCCGGTCCTAGGTGTCTGCTTACATCTTCATCATTCGTGGTGGTCCAGGGGGTACACTACTTCAAATCTTGACACCCACCACATGCCTCCTAGTAGATGGGTAGCCACAGCACATGCCCGCCAGTAGACCTGGGTCGTACAAAGGACATAGGCAGAGGTAACATCGCTGCCTGTGTCCAGTGATCAGTCTAAAGATCTGTCTGAGAGCCAGATGCAGCCAACAAAAGAGCCATATCTGGCTCCCGAGCCGTAGGTTCCCTACCCCTGCTCTAGAGCAACACAAAGAGCAGAGACAGATTTTGAGAGCCGTACATTGTGTAGCTGGAATCACATTCACTGATCCTTTTGTATGATGATTTGGGAGTCCTGAGTGTCAGACACTGACAAATTTGATAAATTTAATATTGATGACTTTGAACCTGGAAAAACTTTAGGTTTTCAAGATTTTATAGCTGCATGAAAAGCGTTTATGGGCAGAGCCCTCTCCGTACATAACAGATGTCCAGTTAACCGGACATCAGGCAAATCGGTTGCCATGACAGCTTAGCCCAATTAAAGGAAATCTACCATTTGATTTGATGCATTATGAAGCAAAAATACCTTGAGAATGCTGTAGCTACACTGATGCAGGATCGTATCTTGGTTAATCCCTGAGCTGGGTTGTTTTGCTGAAAAAACAATTATAACATTCAGGACCTTGGGAAAGCTGGATCAGCATGGCTGCCAAGATAACACATTACACACGGGAGCTTGGAATTACAAGTGGCTGCTAATTAAAGAATGACTAAGCATGACTAGTCAACTTGAGCTGGAGCACTCATGCACAGCATCTGGGGGATGGTGCAGCAATTGATTATTCTGTCTGGCAGGGAGAAAACTGATTGCATCATCATCTCCTGCAGAGAGAAACTCTCCTGCTATGAGAAGCGGGAAAGCAAGCGCTGGAGCAGCCATAGAAGCCACAGAACTTCTTTATCATAATGTTATATCTGTTTTATCAGCAAAACCACTCAGCACAGGGATTAACCAAGTGAAGCTACAGCAGTCTCAAGGTGTGTTTGCTTCATAATGCATCAAATCAAATGGTAGGTTTCTTTTAAGCTACTTTATGCTCCATTACCTGCGAAATAAAACCCAAATTGCCCTGATACTAGTTGCAATTTCTGGGAGGCCACCATGCTTGATCCATGCTACAAGGATAGCGTAGCATCCTTAATTCTAACACTAGAGTATGAGGACAAAATGAGGGAGTACATGCGCAAAATGGTGCAGGCAGTAGTGGCTTCAACCTCCAACACCATCAGGTACCAGAGACAGATAGTGGATGATTTTCTGTCCACTCATCTCCTGGTACTGACCCAATTTCTGGGTTGAAAAATTGGACATGTGGCCAGAGCACTTTATGACTTGAAGGTGCTTTCCTGCCCTGCAATAAGTGAGCTGTCAGCACCACCGCTTTTATCATTACTGGACAAGCAAAGAAGTATGGAGCACATGGGCTTTATATTAGACGGCCCCAGATTGCAGAGAGCCAGCAGCCCAGCAAATAGCGCACTGTTCAGACTGTCAACTGAACAGTACCGGATGGAATTCAAAAAACAGACCCAGAAACACAACAGCTATGAGAATATCAGCGTCTGATCAACCAGAGCGACTTTCATCGCAGTGAAATTTTCCTGGTATTAGAACATGTCGAACATGAATTTCGCCCAACCTGCTCATCACTAAAGATGACATCATAGTTGGGTCCTCTCTGGCCATAGGTTACATGCTCACGGCCTGTGTGATTGTTGGAGAGAAGTGGAGAAGGGAGCTGTAATTTCCCATGCTCCCCTGCTAAAAGCATCAGGTGGGAGTCGGCTGTGACTTTAACAATCAGCTCTCCTGAGGTTGTCCCAACCCTGGTCACGTGGACCAGTCATTTGCATGAGGCCTTACTCTCCTTGAACTCACACTGGACTATGGATTGCTGGGAAGTTTCTGCAAAGTTGGCTGGAATAATATACAATGGGGCTCATTTACTAAGGGTCCGCGGACCGCATTTTCGTCGGGTTTCCCGACGATTTCCATTTTGTGCCGCATTTAACAGGGGTTTTTGGTGCACACCATCGGATTTTGGCGCAATCATGCGACACAAATCAGGGGGGGCGTGTCTGTCGGACAACCTGACGGATTCGGACTACGCGCGCGATTTAAAATTCAAATTGTGCCACAAGACACACACTTACAAGCACCGGGGAGAAGAAGGTGAACTCCGGCGGACCTCAGCGGGGAAGCGACAGATGCAGGAAATCGGGCTCACGGGCTACGTGAATCACGCCAAACTTCATCTTCGTCAGACCGTCCGGATTGGGGATCGCGACTGGACCGGGTAAGTAAATTTTCCCCAATATATATAAATACGATGACTAGAGATGGGCGAATTTTTTTAAAATTCAGTTCGTCCCGATTCGAATCATGACGAATCATGTAAGAAAAAATCATCATGGAAGAAAAAAACACAGGGCTATCATGGGGTGTTGACAGTAGACTACCCAAAAATTCAAATACTGCACTTATAGCCAAAAATTAAGAAACTTTAATGTATTCATAAAATACAAATTAGAAAATGAATATAAAAAACAAGTAAAACCTTAAGTGTCCAGTCGTGACGTGTTTCTCAAACAAAGGACAATAATAGTACAATACATATACTCAAACGTATATAGTAGAATAATAGGCAGAAAATGAATCACTTACACCAGTTAGTGTTTCGGGGTGTTAGCTTCTGGTTCAGCACGCCGGAGAAACCCGCGAACGGCAATGTGTCAATGCGCATGCGCGGTCAGCCAACTAGCGCTAGAGCCGGATGTTTAGACGGCGTCTCCATAGCAACATTCGTATGAATGAGACGTGTGTTAGTAAATGAACTGGAGTAGTTACTGGCAGTTACTTAGTTTTGGAGTGACGTGTCACAATGATGGCACCGGCACCCAGCGATATTGTAGCTACATAGTACATCTCGTCAGCATGCATGTTAATAGTTCATTAATAGTTATATAGTTAATAGAATAGTGCAACAGTAATAGTATATGGCTAAAAATATTATATATACATATGTGATAGAAGATAGAACTTCTGACGTAGGTGGTGCCAGTGCAGGTCGTGCATCCTGTACTATACTAGACTGGCTGAATGTAGACATGATCCAATCTAGACAAGGCTCCTGGACCAGATGGGTTACACCACAGAGTTCTTAAAGAACTCAGTTCTGTTATTGCTGTATCACTGTCTAAAATCTTCAGGGATTCCATAATGTCTGGTGTGGTGCCAAGTGACTGGTGCAAGGCAAATGTGGTGCCAATATATAAAAAGGGCTCTAGAACTTCGCCTGGCAATTACAGGCCTGTAAGCTTAACTTCCATTGTGGGGAAAGTATTGGAAGGGTTAGTAAAAGACTATATACTGGAGTATGTGACATCAAATAGCATAATAAGTGACAGCCAGCATGGGTTTACTAAGGATAGAAGTTGTCAAACTAACCTTATCTGCTTCTATGAAGAGGTGAGCAGGTGCCTGGATGGAGGAGCAGCTGTGGATATTGTGTTCTTGGACTTTGCAAAGGCATTTGACACTGTCCCTCATAGACGCCTGATGGGTAAAATTAGGGCTATTGGTTTGGCAGAAATCATTTGCAATTGGATTGAGAACTGGCTGAAGGATCGTATCCAGAGAGTTGTGGTCAATGATTCCTACTCGGAATGGTCACCAGTTATGAGTAGTGGACCCCAGAGGTTCTGTGCTGGGCCCACTACTATTTAATATATTTATTAATAATATAGAGGTAGGAATTAATAGCACCGTGTCTATTGTTGCAGATGACACCAAGCTGTGTAGTGTAATACAGTCTATGGAGGATGGGAGTAGTAGTACAAGCTGTGTAGTGTAATACAGTCTATGGAGGATGGGAGTAGTAGTACAAGCTGTGTAGTGTAATACAGTCTATGGAGGATGTTCATAGGCTGCAGGGTGACTTGGACAAACTGAGTATTTGTCTACTTGGCAAATGAGGTTTAATGTGGATAAATGTAAGGTTATGCACCTGGGGGCTAATAATCCAAAGGCAAAATATGTCCTTGGGGGAGTAAATCTGGGAGAGTCCCTTGTTGAGAAGGACCTGGGGGTACTAGTAGATCATAAATTGATTAACAATATGCAATGTCAATCAGCTGCCTCTAAAGCTAGTAGGATCATGTCATGTATGAAAAGTGGTCTGGACTCTCGGGATAAGGATGTAATATTACCACTGTACAAGGCACTGGTTCCGCCTCACCTGGAATATGCTGTCCAGTTCTGGGCACCGGTCCATAAAAAGGAGGCCCTGGAGCTGGAGAGGGTTCAACGTAGAGCCACAAAAGTGATAAGGGGTATGGAGGGTCTCAGTTATGAGGAAAGATTAAAACAACTTGATTTATTTAGTCTGGAAAAGAGACGACTACGAAGGGACATGATTAATTTATATAAATATATGAATGGTCCATACAAAAAATATGGTGGTAAATTGTTTCAGATTAGATCAAATCAAAAGACGAGGGGGCACTGTCTCCATCTGGAGAAAACAAGGTTTAATCAACGGAGGCGACAGGGCTTCTTTACTATGAGAACTGTCAATCTGTGGAATAGCCGAGCTCAGGCGCTGGTCACAGCAGGGACAGCAGAGAGCTCAGGCGCTGGTCACAGCAGGGGCAGCAGAGAGCTCAGGCGCTGGTCACAGCAGGGACAGCAGAGAGCTTCAAGAAGGGTCTAGATGCCTTTTTACACCTAAATAACATTGATGGTTATGTTATATAGAATTGTTATCCTCTAAATCCCTTCCTCGTCCAATCCCTTTCCTTCCTTGGTTGAACTTGCTGGACAAGTGTCTTTTTTCAACCATATAGACTATGATACTATGAAGTGCCCAGAATTATCATGATAATCAATAAATTAATAGAAGGAAATAAATATCAGAAAGCTTTACAAGGGAATTATACATATAAAATTATTAAATTGAAAAGGAATTCTACATAAAAATCTAGACATAAGAGAGCCACCAAAATAAATAAATAAATACATACATACTTTATCTGGGCATAAGGGACAGACATTAGTTTTTATATAGTTTTGTGAGTCAGGCTACCTATTCGGTTTTTAGAGATAACTAGTTTTTTATTAATAAGTCTGTCCCTTTTATGCCCAGATAAAGTATGTATGTATTTATTTATCCATTTGTGTTATCCGTTTGTGCTCCATGTCCTGCTGCTGGTGGCAGCTACCCTCCTCACTAGGCGGGTGAAGGAAGTTGCTCATTAAGGAATCCAGATTTAAGCTGCTGCTGATGGAGCTGCTACTGCTCCTACCCCCCCTGCTCCCCACATCAGCCGTGGCAGTAGTACGTGAGCGATGACTATGAGGAATCCCCCGGTCAGACCTGACAGAGGATGGACAATGGCGCACATAGGCAGCGGCCAACTGTTTGCTCAGTATTTCTCTATAGCAGTGGTGGCGAACCTATGGCACTGGTGCCAGAGGCGGCACTCGGAGCCCTCTGTGTGGGCACCCAGGTCATCACCCCAGAATGAAGTTCACCAGACCGGGCTCAAAGAATCTTCCTACAGAACCTTCCTACAATATTAGACG
The DNA here is from genome assembly GCF_040894005.1 of Engystomops pustulosus. Taxonomy (NCBI): domain Eukaryota; kingdom Metazoa; phylum Chordata; class Amphibia; order Anura; family Leptodactylidae; genus Engystomops; species Engystomops pustulosus. The sequence continues at coordinate 14,229,250 of NC_092419.1, read as the reverse complement.
AATTTGCCCTCCTCCTTTCTACTGTGTTGGTGTCCTTAGGAGGCTGAACGATTGAAAATTGTCAAAGAAAAAGGAGAAACAAATTACTGCTTAAATTGCTGTGCTGGCACTTTGCAATAAATAAGTGGCTTTTAGTTGAAGTTTGGGCACTCCGGCTCTAAAAGGTTCTCCATCACTGCTCTATAGTATGCCAGTTGTTCATCCCTCTCGGCAGCTGGAAAAAAGTCACCCATTATTGACCGGTAAAGAGGGTCCAAGAGGGTGGAGAGCCAAAAGTCATCCCTATGCCGTATGTTGATTATTCGGCTGTCACTAGTTAGGCAAAGCAGCATGCTGCGGGCCATCTGCGCAATTGACTCTGAGGGACTCCCGGTCTCCATATCCACAGTATACTGCCACGGTGCTTTTGGGTCATCTGCCTCGTCTTCTACCTCCTCCGGATGCTCCTGCTCATCTTCTCCTGTCACCTGAGTGGAAAAACCACTGATTTCACCAGACTCTGCTTGTGCTCCAATGTCCTCCTCCTCCTCCAGTTCAGCCCCCACCGGACTCATGTGGCCATGAGATGTAGTCTCCACTTCTCCAGTGCCCTGACCAGACAGATTTTGCAGCATGAGTTCCAGGACATGAATCAGTGGAATGATGTTATTCATCCCGCAGTAAGGGCAACTGACAAATAACGTGGCCTCTTCAAAGGGCCTGAGCAAAGGGCAGGTGTCACGCATGAGCTGCCAGTGGCTGACATCAAAGTTACACAGGGGAGTACTATGGTCCGCTTGCATCATCAAAAAATCATTAATGGCTTTTCTCTGTTCATACAGGCGGTCTAACATATGGAGGCTGGAATGCCAACGGGTGGAAACATTGCATATCAGACTATGTTGGGGGAGGCCATTCTGACACTGCAACTCGAGGAGGGTGTTCTTGGCTTTGTAAGAATGGCTGAAGTGCATGAACAGTTTCCTGGCCATTTTTAGAATGTCTTGCAGATGGGTGGAAGACTTGAGGAATCTGTTGACAACCAGATTAAACACGTGCGCCATGCAGGGTGCATGGGCCATCCCTCCTCAGTGCAGCATGGACACCATGTTCCTCCCATTGTCTGTCACCATGGTTCTGATTTTTAGTTGTCGCGGAGAAAGCCACACATTGATTTCTTGTTGCATGACGCGGAGCAGTTCCTCCCCTGTGTGACATTGTTCGCCCAGGCAAACCAGATGTAGAACTGCGTGACAACGCTGTGCCCTGTACATGTGGTATGATGGAGCAGCACTTAGACTTGTGGAGGCTGAGGTGGTTGTGAAGGAGGAGGCGGACACTGGTGCAGTAGCAGCAGTTTGACAACGTGGAGGAGAAAGCGGCGTCTCTTGTGGAAGTTGTTGGTGTGGCTGGGTGGGAAGCACATTCACCCAGTGGGCCGTAAAGGACATGTACTGGCTCTGACCGTAGTTACAGCTCCACACGTCCGCGCTGCCCTGCACCTTGGAAGAAACTGATAAGCTCAAGGACTGGCCCACCTTCTGTTGTACATATTGGTGAAGGGCTGGCACAGCCTTTTTGGAAAAAAAATTGCGGCTTGGAACACTCCACCTCGGTTCGGCACAAGCCATTAGTTCTCTGAAGGGTGCAGAGTCCACGACTTGGAAAGGGAGGGACTGCAGTACCAACAACTTGGACAAGAGCACGGTCAGCTTCTGCACCTTAGGATGGCTGGACGCATAAAGTTGTCTCTTTGTAATCTCCTCTTTCAACGACTGCTGGCGCCATATGTAGCTAGGAGCAGGAGCATCAGGAGCGGGAGATAATGTCAAAGACAAACAGCTACCTTTGGCAGAGGTGCTGGAGCCTTGACTGGCTGAAATGGCATGTGTGCCACGAGGTTCTGCTGCTGCTGTTGCTGCAGCGGCAGGGTGGACCTCCACATCTGCTCCACGTTTCTCCCAGGCTATTGGATGATGATGCTGCATGTGTTGACGCAGGGCCATGGTGCCAAGGTTAGCTCCCTGGCCACGCTTCACTTTCTGCCCGCAGATTCTACATATACACACGCTCGGCTCCTCTGGAGTCTTAACAAAAAAAACTGCCACACCGCCGAGGTGGTGATTTTACTGCCAACACTCTGCACTGAGTGACTACTAACGCCGCTGCCTCGCTGAGCCCCAGTACCACTGCTTACTTGGACCTCTGAAGCAGGGTTTGTACCCTGTGGCCATTTGGCTCCCGTGCTCACATAGTTGCCACCCTGCTGACTCATGGCCACAGTAGCGACTTGCTGCCTGTTCCGCTGCCTGACGCGCAAGCTGACACTCTCTTCGCCCAACGATGATGAATCCTTAGCAACAAAAAGTATTGGAATTTGCGTTATACAGATACCCCACAATGGACACCCTGGGGTTGGAGCAGAAATCTCTACAGGAAGTATGTGGATATTACAAAGATTTCTGCCTATTCACTTCAGCAACAAAAAAGAACTACTATTTGGGGTATACGGACACCCTTGGAGCAAAAATCACTACAGCACAGTACAGTAGAAGCAGCTGGACGCTACAGACAGCACATGTAGTGTGAAGTGCTGAGATTAGAAAATGGCTGCCTCTTTTTATAGTCTGTGTGACATCACATAAGCCTGCCGGTCGCTGATTGGCTTACAGGTCTGCACGTGTGATCGAGGGTGTTCCTTTCTCCTTCCCAGAGTTCTCTTCCCCATGTAACACGTTGTACTCGCGCCCATTTTGTTAATAAAGGAGGAAAAAAAAAAACTTTGTTCCCACGAATCACCTTAAACTTCGGATTTGTGACGAATTGAATTTTTCCTAAAATTCTAACCGAAGTTAGAATCATTAGAATCGATTCGCCCATCCCATGATGACTGTATACATTTCTTTAAAGATGTAATTTTGCAGCAGTTCTAAGAAGAATATAAAATTCTGATGAACAGGACGTAGCCTTTGGCCAGACACTACCTATAGAGCAGATGGTCACATTGACACATCGACCACATTTCCCACCCAGTCACCATGTAAGGGGACAGATACGTGTAACTGATGTGAAGAAGTACGGAAACCCCATTACATGATCTTTCCTTTCAGCGTTGAGCTGGTAAAATGGACGTTTCTGTGAAATTCTTCATATTTTATCTTCTGGATCTTGTTGTACAAGCTGGTAAGAAAATTTATAAATTTGTATCACAATAGGGGAGACTTATGATTTTTTCTTTCTAGTTTTTCTTTCTTCTTTCTTTAGTGTAAAAAAGTTGCACATTCCATAAAATATTGAATTGTACATTTCTTCAGAAAACTGGGATGGAAAATGTAATACAGGTTTGTTCTTAAGTTGAATTTGTATGTAAATTGGAATTCTATATTTTACAATTGTAACCCCAGTCAAATCTTTTTTGTGACAATTTGATTTTAAAAATGTTGGATTGTCATAAGAACCAGGATTAATAATAAATCTTCATTACAGACACCTGTGATAACTGTTATAGCTGATTATTATATCCTAAGGCAAAAGTACAGTAAATTACCAACATCCAGAGGTCCGTTTGTAACTAGGGGTCGTCTGTAAGTCGGGTGTTCTTACGTAGGGGACCGCCTGTATAGTGTATTCCTGAAGGGCGGCCATCATGGCAGTACCGGTGGTTCTGTATAAGGCTCAATGTGGGGGCTGCTGGTGCTGTATATAATAAATTAAGGGGGCAGTGGGGTCTATGGGGTCTTTCTAAATCATTTAGTGTCATAGTTCTGTATGTGACAGAGTGTAATATGGGAAATTGTAATATGTCTCCATGGAGTCCCAAAATGACAGTACTGTCTCCTTGTATACAGTAGGTGATCACACTTAAAAGAGAACTTACCTTCATCTCTTAAAGTTTGTGTTCCATCATTCGAAAAAGCTTGTCCGTAGAGCCGTGTGCCTTAAAATGTTTTTTTATTTTTTACAAAAGTCAAACAAATAAAATGTTTGGTTTAATTATCAGTTTTATTTATGAAAAATTTTTACAATCAAAAATAAAATAGTTTTTAACATTTTTTTTTAAAACTTCGATTTCATCTCCTTCCTTAGAACCCACATTTATGTTGGTATTTTGAAATAAGTAAAAGATTCCTAACTTGGTATGAAAAAGGCTCAACGTCGCTGTACTATATGCTATGGAATAAAGAGGACCACTCACTTTTTCGCCCGGATTTCTTCGGAGCGCTGCCTTTTTTCTACTTTATATTATTGAGGACCTGAAGCTCGGCCCTATTAGGCGCACACCCACTGCTGTGCTTGTATGGACTTTCTTTAAGTAAAAGAGTCCTAATATATTGTCATGAAGTATTTTAAAAAAAAATGTGAAAAAAAATATTTTAATGCAAAAGTAAGGAATTGGTGACATCCTATAAGCTAAAACATTAATCATAATTAATACAAAAAAATACAATGGGGCACATTCTTTTTGGCGCACGCGATCGGATTGTGGTTCATCGGCGCCGGCATGCACGCGACAGAAATCAGGGGGCGTGGCTGAACCTGACGGATTCGGAAAAATCACCGCATTTAAAAAAAAAAAAGTGACGCGGAGCTTGCACTTACCTTCACTAGGAATAGGCCGGTAAATTTGAGTGCATTCCGGGGAACTTCAGGGCAGCAGCGCCACCTGGTGGACGTCGGAGGAACTGCCTTAGTGGATCCCGGCCGGACCCGAATCCACCGCAGAGAACGCGTCTCTGGATCGCGAATGGGCCGGGTAAGTAAATCTGCCCCAATATCTCCGTTTTCCTGACACTTAGAAACATAAATTCAGATTCATATAAAAGAAGAGACTCTTTTGAATCAAAATTGCATGAAGGCGCCTGTGTCTATAAACTCTTTAATGCAATTTTGAAAAAGTGTCTGCTTTTAGAAAATATGTGGTTTGCTGCAGTTTACTTTAATTCTTTTTGCTGTAATTTCGTCAAAATTGTAAAAATTGCTCTGGTCAATAACGCGACAAAATATCCACAAATGCTGGGCGGTGATAGGGTTAATACCCCTTGGTTACATTACCGGGTGAAGATGCTTATCATCTATCTGTCTAGTTATCTATCTCCTATAATATGATCATTTATCATCTATCTCCTATAAAATTCTCCCATATTACAGTCCGTTTTACCAGACTAAATTTTGATTTAGTATACTAATGTTTTATTTTGGGGCCCCACTTTTAGTTTTGCCCAGGGCCCCACTTTGTCTAGATCCGGCCCTGATGACGTCAGCAGCGGCGCGTCATACTATGCGCCCAGGGCCGGATTATACGCGGGGCTCCCGGGGCTAGAGCCCTGGGGCCCCCACCATCTTGCCCCCCCCAGGGGGCCTCCACCAGATGGCACCCCCCGCGCCTCCCTTCCTGAGCCGACATCTCCCTGAACGCCCCCACGGCACAGCCAGGTCACAGCCTCCCCACACGCCCATCCGCTTGGATGGTCAAGCCTACCACCCTGCGCCCGCCCTCCACCTATTCCCCTGCAAGGCCGAGTCACACGGCCCCCGGCGAAGTGGACCGCCTCCATGCCCGCCCACACCCCGCATGGCCGAGGCTCCAACCCCCTGCCCCAACAAGCAGCCCCGAAAAAGCACCCGCCCTCCGCAACTCCCCCCCGCCCCCGCCAGAAAAAGCACCCGGCTGAACAACGCCCCCCTCCCCCCCAGGCCGAACAAGCAACCCCGCTCGTACTCCCGCCGCCCCCCGCCCGAAAAAGCTCCCGCCCTCCGCAACTCCCCCGTCGGAAGATGCACCCACCCGAACACGTTACCCCCCGCCCCCCTCCTCTCCCGCCAAACAAGCGACCCATCCCCCCGGCAGTACAAGCAACAGTCCGACCGTCGCCCCCCCCGCGGGCCGAACAAGCACCCTCAAGACCCCCCATCCGCTCAAACACCCGCTTGACGCCACGGCTGGTCACCAGGAAATGTAAGTTTATGGTGTGTAAATATGTATTTAGTTGTGTATATATGTGTATATACAGTATATATATGTATATACAGTATATATATGTACATACTGTGTATATATGTATATACTGTGAATATGTGTATATATGTATATACTGTGTATATATGTATATACTGTGAATATGTGTATATATGTATATACTGTGTATATATGTATATACTGTGAATATATGTATATACTGTGTATATATGTATATACTGTGAATATATGTATATACTGTGAATATATGTGTATATATGTATATACTGTGTGTATATATGTATATACTGTGTGTATATATGTATATACTGTGTGTATATATGTATATACTGTGTGTGTATATATGTATATACTGTGTGTGTATATATGTATATACTGTGTATGTATATATGTATATACTGTGTATGTATATATGTATATACTGTGTATGTATATACTGTGTATGTATATACTGTGTATGTATATATGTATATACTGTGTATGTATATACTGTGTATGTATATATGTATATACTGTGTATGTATATACTGTGTATGTATATATGTATATACTGTGTATGTATATACTGTGTATGTATATATGTATATACTGTGTATGTATATACTGTGTATTGTGAGAAAGTAAGAGGTATTGTGTGGGAAAACCGCTATCTGTCCTACAGGCAGATGAAGGGTGTGTGGTAAAAGCCCTGGGTTTGTCTGCAGTAACCCAAGGGTTAATGCAGACATGATAAGCAGGAATAGTCTGTTTTGTCTGTGTTGGCCTAGCTAACACAGACACATTTGTAATGTCCGTACTGGGCCTGCTTATTATGGAGTAGGGGTAGGCTGGTAGTGGGACTCCTACTCCACCCGGGCTTCGGTCCTGGGCTTTTGTATAGCCCACAGGTGCAGGTCTCAGGCCTCGTTAGGGCCTGATTTAGTCTGCAGGCCAGAAGCAGTAGGAGAGGCCCTACCTGGAGAGCTGAAAGCGAGATTGCATTCTGACAGCAGAGGTAACTGAGGGTCTCCTGTCTTGCTGCTGGCCAAGAGCGTGTGCCAGGCAGCCTGGTACCCGGATAGCTAGGGTCCTCAAAATGTATTAGACAGCGCCTAGCCGGGCAGGAATTACTTTTGTAATGTTTTTGCATGTGCCTAAGCCAAGGCTGAATTTGTGTTCTGTTTTGCAAGTGTGAATAAACACTTAAGTTGGACTTTTAAACCGGCTTGTGTCCCTGCTTTCTGCACTGCTACCTGTCAACTACCAGAGCAATTCCCCACATATGGTGAATTGGAGCGGGCAAAGTGCAGTGAAGTATACACTAGTGCATGTCCTGGAAGTTGACAGCACTGAAGCTGCAAGCCACAGCCATGGAGGAGTTAATCAAGCAGCTTGTCCAGTCCAACGTGCAGCAGCAAGAGACAAACAGATTGCTGCTCCAGCAGATAACAGCCCTGACCGCTGCTCAGCAAAGGACTACCCCACCACAGTTATTAACTTCCAGACCTCTTGTGGAGAGACACTACATGAGGCAGCGGTTGTCAAGAACTTGCCCCATGACCTTATCTTGGGACGGGACTTCCCCATGTTCTGGACTCTATGGCGGGGAAACCAAGAGTTGGGGGGTTGTTCTCCTGTGTTGTCTGGTCAGATCTCTGAAGCCGAGCCTGATGACCCAGACTCTGGAGTTCCTGCCGTAGGGGTGACCGCCACAGAAGATGGAAGTGTAATGTTTCCCCTAGATGTTATGGCAGGCGAAACTGAGGAGGTAGTGACAGGACCGCAGTTGTCGGATTTGGAGGTATCCCGTGACAACTTTGGTACTGCACAACTCCAGGACCCCACTCTGGTCCGCGCCAGAGAAAATGTGGTAGAAATTAATGGCGTACCTCAGCACCCAGGTGCGGATAAGTTGTTCCCTCGTGTGGTGGTAAATCAGGAGTTGTTGTACCGCATTGATAAGGTCCACGGTGAAACCCGGGAGCAGTTAATGGTGCCTCAGCCATATCGTCAGATGGTGTTAGACCTTGCACATAAGCATGTGATGGGAGGGCACCTAGGTACCACAAAAACTCTGGAACGCATCTTGCAGCGTTTCTACTGGCCAGGAGTATATGATAGGGTAAAAAGGTATTGTGAAACTTGCCCTGATTGTCAATTGCATGCTCCCATGGTACACTTTCGAAGTCCGTTGGTACCTCTGCCCATTATTGAGGTACCCTTTGAAAGGGTCGCCATGGATTTGGTCGGTCCTTTAGTTAAATCTGCTCGGGGGCATCAGCATATCCTGGTAGTCATGGACTATGCTACCCGATATCCTGAGGCCATCCCACTGCGGCACACCTCTGCGAAACTAATTGCTAAAGAGTTGTTTGCCATGTTCTGTCGGGTGGGACTTCCCAAGGAGATCCTCACAGATCAGGGGACTCCTTTTATGTCAAAAGTCACCAAGGAGCTATGTCGGCTCTTTAATATTAAACAGTTACGCACCTCTGTGTACCATCCTCAGACGGATGGATTGGTAGAACGGTTCAACAAAACTTTAAAGAGTATGCTAAAAAAGGTGGTAAACAAGGATGGGAAGGACTGGGATGTACTATTGCCATATTTAATGTTCGCCATCCGAGAGGTCCCACAAGCCTCTACTGGGTTCTCACCGTTTGAGTTAGTGTATGGCAGACATCCCAGGGGTCTCCTGGACATAGCCAAGGAGACATGGGAACAAGAGCCCACCCCCCACAAAAGTGTAATAGACCATATCGCAGATATGCAGGACAGGGTGGCAGCCGTCATGCCCATTGTCAAAGAGCATATGGAGGAGGCACAAAGAACTCAAAGCCGGGTTTATAACAGGTCAGCAAAAGTAAGGAGCTTTAGTCCCGGTGATCGTGTGTTGGTGCTAGTCCCCACTGTAGAAAGTAAGTTTCTCGCTAAATGGCAAGGACCGTATGAGGTTATAGAGAAAATAGGAGAGGTGAACTACAGGATACGTCAGCCCGGACGGAGAAAACCCGAGCAGACTTATCATGTAAATCTGTTAAAGGCCTGGAAAGACAGAGAGAGTCTGCTTACAGAGATGGTTCTGGCTAGTCCACCTCCTGCGCTACCCTCACAGGCTGCAGATAAGCCTGTGCCGGAGGCAGAAGTGCGAATAGCCGATACCCTTACCAAAGAGCAACAGCGAGAGGCTCGAGAGTTTGTAGCAAGAAATACAGATGTGTTCTCAGAGTTGCCTGGCTACACATCTGTAATTAAACATGATATTGTCACTGAGCCAGGGGTAAAGGTAAGATTAAGGCCGTACCGAGTCCCCGAAGCTCGTAGACAAGCCATATCAGAAGAAGTTCAGAAGATGCTGAAGCTAGGGGTTATTGAGGAGTCCAAAAGTGAGTGGGCCAGTCCAATTGTTCTAATTCCCAAACCGGATGGGACGTTGCGATTTTGCAACGATTTTAGAAAATTGAATGAGGTGTCTAAGTTTGATGCCTATCCCATGCCCCGGGTGGACGAGCTTATTGAGAGACTAGGGGGTGCTCGGTACTTCACCACCCTGGATCTAACTAAAGGATATTGGCAGGTACCCCTGACAGATAGGGCTAAAGAAAAGACAGCCTTTATCACCCCTGAGGGCCTTTTTCACTATGTTGTATTACCGTTTGGGCTTCATGGGGCCCCCGCTACCTTTCAACGGTTAATGGACATAGTGTTAAAGCCACATAGGAGATACGCCTCCGCCTATCTAGATGACATTATCATCTACAGCCAAGACTGGGCGAGTCACTTGGCCAAGGTACAGGCCGTAGTGAACTCTCTAAGGACAGCGGGCCTGACTGCAAACCCCAAGAAGTGTGCGCTGGGAATGGAGGAGACACACTATTTGGGGTATGTGATCGGTCGAGGTATAATTAAACCTCAGATCAACAAGATTGACGCTATACAGGGTTGGCCTCAACCAGTGAGCACAAAGCAAGTCAGGGCATTCCTGGGCATTGTCGGGTACTACAGACGGTTTATACCAAACTTTGCCACCGTGTCCGCTCCCCTGACAGACCTGCTGAAGGGTAAAAGGCCTGTCATGGTGCGGTGGAATGAACAAGCAGAAGGTGCTTTTCAGGCATTGAAGTCTGCGTTGTGTGGATCTCCCGTCCTCATTGCGCCAAACTTCAAGAGAGAGTTTATTGTGCAGACGGATGCGTCAGATGTAGGACTGGGAGCTGTCCTGTCTCAGGAGGTGAATGGCGAGGAACACCCCATTACTTACCTGAGCAGGAAGCTCACGCCAGCTGAAAAAAATTACAGTATCGTAGAGAAGGAATGTCTGGCGATAAAGTGGGCATTAGAGTCCCTACGGTACTACTTGCTGGGACGACAGTTCCGTCTCATAACTGACCACTCTCCTCTCACGTGGATGAGTAGAACTAAGGAGAAGAATGCCAGGGTCACTAGGTGGTTCTTGTCCCTCCAAAATTTCAGTTTCATGGTGGAGCACAGAGCCGGGAAGCTACAGGGCAATGCGGATGCCTTGTCCCGAACGCATTGCTTAATGTCAGGAGTTCGCCCCGGTGGGTCTGAACTGAGGGGGAGGGTATGTGAGAAAGTAAGAGGTATTGTGTGGGAAAACCGCTATCTGTCCTACAGGCAGATGAAATGCTGGTGGTAAAAGCCCTGGGTTTGTCTGCAGTAACCCAAGGGTTAATGCAGACATGATAAGCAGGAATAGTCTGTTTTGTCTGTGTTGGCCTAGCTAACACAGACACATTTGTAATGTCCGTACTGGGCCTGCTTATTATGGAGTAGGGGTAGGCTGGTAGTGGGACTCCTACTCCACCCGGGCTTCGGTCCTGGGCTTTTGTATAGCCCACAGGTGCAGGTCTCAGGCCTCGTTAGGGCCTGATTTAGTCTGCAGGCCAGAAGCAGTAGGAGAGGCCCTACCTGGAGAGCTGAAAGCGAGATTGCATTCTGACAGCAGAGGTAACTGAGGGTCTCCTGTCTTGCTGCTGGCCAAGAGCGTGTGCCAGGCAGCCTGGTACCCGGATAGCTAGGGTCCTCAAAATGTATTAGACAGCGCCTAGCCGGGCAGGAATTACTTTTGTAATGTTTTTGCATGTGCCTAAGCCAAGGCTGAATTTGTGTTCTGTTTTGCAAGTGTGAATAAACACTTAAGTTGGACTTTTAAACCGGCTTGTGTCCCTGCTTTCTGCACTGCTACCTGTCAACTACCAGAGCAATTCCCCACAGTATGTATATATGTATATACTGTGTATGTATATACTGTGTGTGTATATATGTATATACTGTGTGTGTATATATGTATATACTGTGTGTGTATATATGTATATACTGTGTGTGTATATATGTATATACTGTGTGTGTATATATGTATATACTGTGTGTGTATATATGTATATACTGTGTGTGTATATATGTATATACTGTGTGTGTATATATGTATATACTGTGTGTGTATATATGTATATACTGTGTGTGTATATATGTATATACTGTGTGTGTATATATGTATATACTGTGTGTGTATATATGTATATACTGTGTGTGTATATATGTATATACTGTGTGTGTATATATGTATATACTGTGTGTGTATGTATGTATATACTGTGTGTGTATGTATGTATATACTGTGTGTGTATGTATGTATATACTGTGTGTGTATGTATGTATATACTGTGTGTGTATGTATGTATATACTGTGTGTGTATGTATGTATATACTGTGTGTGTATGTATGTATATACTGTGTGTGTATGTATGTATATACTGTGTGTGTATGTATGTATATACTGTGTGTGTATGTATGTATATACTGTGTGTGTATGTATGTATATACTGTGTGTGTATGTATGTATATACTGTGTGTGTATGTATGTATATACTGTGTGTGTATGTATGTATATACTGTGTGTGTATGTATGTATATACTGTGTGTGTATGTATGTATATACTGTGTGTGTATGTATGTATATACTGTGTGTGTATGTATGTATATACTGTGTGTGTATGTATGTATATACTGTGTGTGTATGTATGTATATACTGTGTGTGTATGTATGTATATACTGTGTGTGTATGTATGTATATACTGTGTGTGTATGTATGTATATACTGTGTGTGTATGTATGTATATACTGTGTGTGTATGTATGTATATACTGTGTGTGTATGTATGTATATACTGTGTGTGTATGTATATACTGTGTATGTATGTATGTATATACTGTGTATGTATGTATGTATATACTGTGTATGTATGTATGTATATACTGTGTATGTATGTATGTATATACTGTGTATGTATGTATGTATATGCTGTGTGTGTATATATGTATATGCTGTGTGTGTGTATATGCTGTGTGTGTATATATGTATATGCTGTGTATATGTATATATGTATATGCTGTGTATATACTGTGTGTAGATGCGCATCTACTGTGTATATACTGTGTGTGTAGATGCGCATCTACTGTGTATATACTGTGTATGTATACAGTGTGCTGTAGAGGAGGAGGAGGTGGCCCCTCCTTCCTCCATAGAAAACAGCGGCGCACGGCCGCACACTTGCAAAAAGATAGAGCATGCTATATCTCTTTGCGGTGTACGGCGAGGTTCGGCACTGTACCGCTGCCGGCCAGCCATTGCCCTCTATGGGGACATATATGCAGCCGCATGCACGTCCTCCCAGACGTCCGTGTAAATTAGCCCTTAATATGTATATACTGTGTAGATACTGTGTATATATGTGTATATGTATATACTGTGTATATACTGTGTATATGTGTATATACTGTGTATATGTGTATATACTGTGTATATATGTGTATGTGTATATACTGTGTATATACTGTGTATATATGTGTATGTGTATATACTGTGTATATATGTGTATGTGTATATACTGTGTATATATGTGTATGTGTATATACTGTGTATATATGTGTATGTGTATATACTGTGTATATATGTGTATATGTATATACTGTGTATATGTGTGTATATGTATATACTGTGTATATGTGTATATATGTATATACTGTGTATATGTGTATATATGTATATACTGTGTATATGTGTATATACTGTATTTATACGCGCATACATTTATATCAGCATATATGTGTGCACCTTTAACCCCTTCACGCTCCGTGACGGATATATCCGCCACGGAGCTGTGAAGGTTGTATGAAGAAGGCTCACGGGCTGAGCCTTCTTCATACAGTGATGGGCTTTGCTGCATATCGCAGCAAAGACCCATCGCTATCACCCGCGGTCGGTGCTTGCACCGATCGCGGGTGTTAACCTCCTCTTTGCCGCCGGCAAAGTCGCCGGCGGCACTTTAAATTTGGCGGCGCGTGGGCGCCGCCATCTTACCTCCGATCGCCGCTCCCCCGAACGTCATCGGGGGGCGGCGATCGGTTGCCATGGTAGCCTCGGGTCTTCGTTTGGCCCGAGGATACATGGCTTCTGCACATGCATTACAATGAGCCTGTGGCTCATTGTAATGTATAGTGAGCAGAAATGCCATATACTGCGATACAGCAGTATTGCAGTATATGGCAGGAGCGATCAGACCATCTAGGGTTAATGTACCCTAGAGGGTCTAAGAAACAGTGGAAAAAAAGAGAAAAAAAAAAGTTTAAAAAATGTAAAAAAATAATAAAATATTAAAAGTTCAAATCACCCCCCTTTCCCTAGAACTGATATAAAATATAATAAATAGTAAAAATCACAGACACATTAGGTATCGCCGCGTCCCAAAATGCCCGATCTATCAAAATATAAAAACGGTTACGGGCGGCGGTGACCTCCGGAACGTCAAATGGCGCCCAAATGTCCAAAATGCGACTTTTACACCTTTTTAGATGACATAAAAAATGTAATAAAAAATGATCCAAATGTCGCACAGTCCTCAAAATGGTAGCAATGAGAACGTCGGCTCATTTCGCAAAAAATGACCCCTCACACATCTCCATGCGCCAAAGTATGAAAAAGTTATTAGCGTCAGAAGATGGCAAAAAATTTTTTTTCTTTTTTGTACACATTCGTTTAATTTTTGAAAATTTATTAAAACGCAATAAAACCTATATAAATTTGGTATCACCGCGATCGTACCGAACCAAAGAATAAAGTAGGCATGTTATTTGGAGCGCAGAGTGAAAGTCGTAAAAACTGAGCCCACAAGAACATGACGCACATGCAGTTTTTTTCAATTTTTCCACATTTGGAATTTTTTTGCGGCTTCCCACTACATGGCATGGAATAATAAATAACATCATGGGAAAGTAAAATTTGTTACGCACAAAATAAGCCCTCACACAGCTCTGTACACGGAAAAATGAAAAAGTTATGGATTTTTGAAGATGGAGAGCGAGAAATCAGCGAAAATACCCTGCGTCCTTAAGGGGTTAAAGGAAACCTACCAGTTAGAATGGCAGGGGTAAGCAGTAAGTACCGAGCACCAGCTCAGGGTGAGCTGGTGCCGGTACTTACTTTCGTTAGTGTTATTAACCGCTGTATCACGGTTTTAACACTGTTTAAACTTTAGAGCAGAAGACGCTTCGGCGCTGCGTGCGCACATAGGAAATGCCGGAGACGTTGCGCGTGCACGGTCGCGCGCAGCGCCGCAGCCTCTTCTGCTCTAAAGTTTAAACAGTGTTAAAACCGTGATACAGCGGTTAATAACACTAACGAAAGTAAGTACCGGCACCAGCTCACCCTGAGCTGGTGCTCGGTACTTACAGCTTACCCCTACCATTCTAACTGGTAGGTTTCCTTTAAATATATATATATATGTATGTGTGTGTGTTTTTGTATATGCTGTGTATATAGTATATATGTATATGCTCTATACAGTGAATGTGTGTGTGTGGCTGTGTGGGCTGAGGTGTATGTTACATGGGACTGCATATCTGGTAGGGGTGAAGGTAGATATAAAGATGTGTTACTGGGGATGAGGCGGCTGTGTTACTGGGGATGAGGCGGCTGTGTGTAGCTGTGTTACTGGGGATGAGGCGGCTGTATGTAGCTGTGTTATTGGGGGTGAGGCGGCTGTATGTAGCTATTTTACTGGCGGTGAGGCGGCTGTATGTAGCTGTGTTACTGGGGGTGAGACGGCTGTATGTAGCTGTGTTACTGGGGGTGAGGCGGCTGTATGTAGCTATGTTACTGGCGGTGAGGCAGTTGTATGTAGCTGTGTTACTGGGGGAGAGGCGGCTGTATTACTGGGGGCGAGGTGGCTGTATGTAGCTGTATTACTGGGGGCGAGGTGGCTGTATGTAGCTGTATTACTGGGGGCGAGGCGGCTGTATGTAGCTGTATTACTGGGGGCGAGGTGGCTGTATGTAGCTGTGTTACTGGGGTGAGGCGGCTGTATGTAGCTGTGTTACTGGCGGTGAGGCAGTTGTATGTAGTTGTGTTACTGGGGGCGAGGCGGCTGTATGTAGCTGTGTTACTGGCGGTGAGGCAGTTGTATGTAGTTGTGTTACTGGGGGCGAGGCGGCTGTATGTAGCTGTGTTTCAGCTGGGATAGTGGAAAGTGAGCAGGAGGACGTGTATGCACGCTACAATCAGTGGGGGCCTCCACCAGATTTTGCGCCCAGGGGCCCCCACCAGCCTTAATCCGGCCCTGTATGCGCCTGCCGGCCGGGAGAGAGTGATGGCGGTGCCCTGCAGGAGGTTACAGAAGAAAGAAGAGGAGCCGGGAAGCCAGAAGATGAGCCACGCAGACATGGGGGGAGCAGCGCTGCGCATCGGGGCCACCGCAGGGTGAGTATGTAAGTTTATTATTTTTTTTTTAATGCTGGGGTGGCTCTATACTACTGGAGACATGCTGTATACTACTGGGGGCATGCTGTATACTACTGGGGGCATGCTGTATACTACTGGGGGCATGCTGTATACTACTGGGGGCAGGCTGTATACTACTGGGGGCATGCTGTATACTACTGGGGGCATGCTGTATACTACTGGGGGCAGTGCTGTATACTACTGGAGACATGCTGTATACTACTGGGGGCATGCTGTATACTACTGGGGGCAGTGCTGTATACTACTGAAGGCAGGCTGGGGCAGGCTGTATACTACTGGGGGCAGTGCTGTATACTACTGGGGGCAGTGCTGTATACTACTGGGGGCAGTGCTGTATATTACTGGGGGCAGTGCTGTATATTACTGGGGGCAGTGCTGTATACTACTGGGGGCAGGCTGTATACTACTGGGGGCAGGCTGGGGCAGGCTGTATACTACTGGTGGAAGGCTGTATACTACTGGGGGCAGGCTGGGGCAGGCTGTATACTACTGGGGGCATGCTGTATACTACTGGGGGCAGGGGCAGGCTGTATACTACTGGGGGCAGTGCTGTATACTACTGGGGGCAGTGCTGTATACTACTGGGGGCAGTGCTGTATACTACTGGGGGCAGTGCTGTATACTACTGGGGGCTGTGCTGTATACTACTGGGGGCTGTGCTGTATACTACTGGGGGCTGTGCTGTATACTACTGGGGGCTGTGCTGTATACTACTGGGGGCAGGCTGAGGTGGCTGTATACTACTGGGGGCATGCTGTATACTACTGGGGGCAGTGCTGTATACTACTGGAGACATGCTGTATACTACTGGGGGCATGCTGTATACTACTGGGGGCAGTGCTGTATACTACTGGGGGCAGTGCTGTATACTACTGGGGGCAGTGCTGTATACTACTGGGGGCAGTGCTGTATACTACTGGGGGCTGTGCTGTATACTACTGGGGGCAGGCTGTATACTACTGGGGGCTGTGCTGTATACTACTGGGGGCAGGCTGTATACTACTGGGGGCAGGCTGAGGTGGCTGTATACTACTGGGGGCAGTGCTGTATACTACTGGGGGCAGTGCTGTATACTACTGGGGGCTGTGCTGTATACTACTGGGGGCTGTGCTGTATACTACTGGGGGCTGTGCTGTATACTACTGGGGGCAGGCTGTATACTACTGGGGGCAGGCTGAGGTGGCTGTATACTACTGGGGGCATGCTGTATACTACTGGGGGCAGGCTGTATACTACTGGGGGCAGGCTGTATACTACTGGGGGCAGGCTGTATACTACTGGGGGCAGGCTGTATACTACTGGGGGCAGGCTGTATACTACTGGTGGGCAGGCTGTATACTACTGGGGGCATGCCGTATACTTCCGGGGGCAGGCTGTATACTTCCAGGGGCATGCTGTATACTACTGGGGACAGGCTGTATACTACCGGGGACAGTGCTGTATACTACTGGGGGCAGTGCTGTATACTACTGGGGGCAGTGCTGTATACTACTGGGGGCTGTGCTGTATACTACTGGGGGCTGTGCTGTATACTACTGGGGGCAGGCTGTATACTACTGGGGGCTGTGCTGTATACTACTGGGGGCAGGCTGTATACTACTGGGGGCAGGCTGAGGTGGCTGTATACTACTGGGGGCAGGCTGTATACTACTGGGGACAGGCTGTATACTACTGGGGGCAGGCTGTATACTACTGGTGGGCAGGCTGTATACTACTGGGGGCATGCCGTATACTTCCGGGGGCAGGCTGTATACTTCCAGGGGCAGGCTGTATACTTCCAGGGGCATGCTGTATACTACTGGGGACAGGCTGTATACTACCGGGGACAGTGCTGTATACTACTGGGGGCAGGCTGGGATGGCTCTAAACTACTGGTGGCAGGCTGTATACTACTGGGGGCAGGCTGTATACTACTGGGGGCAGGCTGTATACTACTGGGGGCAGGCTGTATACTACTGGGGGCAGGCTGTATACTACTGGGGGCAGGCTGGGATGGCTCTAAACTACTGGGGGCAAGCTGTATACTACTGGGGGCAGAGCAGCGCTGCACATCGGGGCCACCGGAGGGTGAGTATGTTTATTTTTTTTTTTTAATGCTGGGGTGGCTCTATACTACTGGGGGCAGTGCTGTATACTTCTGGGGGCAGTGCTGTATACTTCTGGGGGCAGGCTGTATACTTCCAGGGGCATGCTGTATACTACTGGGGACAGGCTGTATACTACCGGGGACAGTGCTGTATACTACTGGGGGCAGGCTGGGATGGCTCTAAACTACTGGGGGCAGGCTGTATACTACTGGGGGCAGGCTGTATACTACTGGGGACAGGCTGTATACTACTGGGGGCAGGCTGGGATGGCTCTAAACTACTGGGGGCAAGCTGTATACTACTGGGGGCAGAGCAGCGCTGCACATCGGGGCCACCGGAGGGTGAGTATGTTTTTTTTTTTTTTTTTTTAATGCTGGGGTGGCTCTATACTACTGGGGGCAGGCTGTGTACTACTGGGGGCAGGCTGTATTCTACTGGGCGCATGCTGTATACTACTGGGGGCAGGCTGGGATGGCTCTAAACTACTGGGGGCAAGCTGTATACTACTGGGGGCTGGCTTTATACTACTGGGAGCAGGCTGTATACTACTGGGGGCAGGCTGGGCTGGCTGTATACTATAGGGGGCAGGCTGTCTATATACTGGGGGGGGGGGGTCTGTGACCAATGCATTTCCCACCCTCGGCTTATACTCGAGTCAATAGGTTTTCCCAGTTTTTGGTGGCAAAATTAGGGGCCTCGGCTTATACTCGGGTTGGCTTATACTCGAGTTTATACGGTACTCTAGTTTTTACAAATTATAAGTCATCTCAGCTTTCTGTCAGTTGGGCAACTTCTGGTTCCTGAGCCCCAATACCAAATCCGTTACAGGTCTATATCTCCCTTGTCAGGGCTCAAAAGTGAATGCTGCCTCTTACCACTCACTACACACACGTCCCTTGTGTCTGAACATCCAGCCCTGTGCTTATACGCATCCATAGAATGATTATAAAAGTGTTTTTGTATCTTAACATTTTTTATTAGTTTTTCATACAAGGAATTTAAAAGTACATGTACAATGATCCCTGATCGCAAAAGACATCTGTTTGAAACAAAGGATTAGTGCATGTAAGGTCCAAAGGGGAAGGAATACAAAAATGCGAACTACTAAAAGTACACTATTATATATAACCATGTAAGGATAGTTCAGTGCTGATTATATTATTTTGATGGTTGTATCATTTTGAGTAGGGAACATTTTAGCCAATATTTTAAATGAACACAAATCGGAATTTATCATGAAATAGAAATTTATTGGAATCTAACCTTTTTTATTTTTAAAGGAAATGGCCAAAAACTCCAAGCAACAGCTGGAGGTTCGGTGAACATCTCCTGCTCATTTATATCTTCAGATTCCTCCTACATTGTGACGTGGACCTTAGGATGTGATGCTACTGCAATTCCACTTCAGAATTTCCCATGTTTCCAACACAGGGTACAGTTCTCTATCCCAGCCTCAGATCAGACAGCGAGTAACTCCCAAGCACCCAGTGGTGAGACACAGAAAGCTACAATCACTATCTTCAACCTGACAGAGAACGACTCTGGGAATTTTTGCTGTCATATAAAGACGGTTTTACATAAACAGACGGGAACAGGAACAATCCTGGAGGTCACAAGGAAATCAATTGCTGCAGGTATTTTATTATGAGAGGCGGTTCTACCATCATCATAGACATAGGGCATCCTCCACGTCTAGAAAAGAGGTGGCTCTACCATCACCGTAGACAGGGGGGCATTCTCTACACCTAGAGGAGAGGAGGTTCTACCATCACTATAGACAGGGGGCATCCTCTACACCTAGAGGAGAGGAGGTTCTACCATCACTATAGACAGGGGGCATCCTCTACAACTAGAGGAGAGGAGGTTCTACTATCACCATAGACAGGGGGCATCCTCTACACCTAGAGGAGAGGCGGTTCTACCATCACCATAGACAGAAGGCATCCTCTATACCTAGAGGAGAGGAGGTTCTACCATCACCATAGACAGGAGGCATCCTCTACACCTAGAGGAGAGGAGGTTCTACCATCACCATAGACAGGGGGCATCCTCTACACCTAGAGGAGAGGAGGTTCCACCATCACCATAGACAGGGGGCATCCTCTACACCTAGAGGAGAGGAGGTTCTACCATCACCATAGACAGGAGGCATCCTCTACACCTAGAGGAGAGGAGGTTCTACCATCACCATAGACAGGAGGCATCCTCTACACCTAGAGGAGAGGAGGTTCTACCATCACCATAGACAGGGACATCCTCTACACCTAGAGGAGAGGAGGTTCTACCATCACCATAGACAGGGGCATCCTCTACACCTAGAGGAGAGGTGGCTCTACCATCACCATAGACAGGGGGTATCCTCTACACCTAGAGGAGAGGAGGTTCTACCATCACCATAGACAGGGGGCATCCTCTACACCTAGAGGAGAGGAGGTTCTACCATCATCATAGACAGGGGGCATCCTCTACACCTAGAGGAGAGGAGGTTCTACCATCATCATAGACAGGGGGCATCCTCTACACCTAGAGGAGAGGCAGTTTTACCATCATCATAGACAGATGGCATCCTCCACATCTAGAAGAGTGGTGGCTCTACCATCACCGTAGACAGGAGGCATCCTCTACACCTAGAGGAGAGGAGGTTCTACCATCACCATAGACAGGGGGCATCCTCTACACCTAGAGGAGAGGAGGTTCTACCATCATCATAGACAGGGGGCATCCTCTACACCTAGAGGAGAGGCAGTTTTACCATCATCATAGACAGATGGCATCCTCCACATCTAGAAGAGAGGTGGCTCTACCATCACCGTAGACAGGAGGCATCCTCTACACCTAGAGGAGAGGAGGTTCTATCATCACCATAGACAGGGGGCATCCTCTACACCTAGAGGAGAGGAGGTTCTACCATCACCATAGACAGGGGCCATCCTCTACACCTAGAGGAGAGGAGGTTCTACCATCACCATAGACAGGGGGCATCCTCTACACCTGGAGGAGAGGCGTTTCTACCATCACCATAGACAGGGGGCATCCTCTACACCTAGAGGAGAGGAGGTTCTACCATTACCATAGACAGGGGGCATCCTATAAGTCTAGAAGAGAGGTGGCTCTACCATAACCATAGATGAGGGGCAGCCTCTTCACCTAGATGGAAGGAAGGTGAAGATAGGAAGGAAGACAAGGAGAGACCGAGAGTAGTATTGTTGTAATGACAATGTCAGGGCTCGGGGTTAGTGAACCCCCTGGACCACTGCATACGATGACCAAGCCAACACCTGGGACCGGAGTCTAAGTGGCACCCGGTCTTCACCAGAGGCCGCCGCAAAGCAGGATGGTCGTTCTACAGGCGCAACTTGTCCACGGTGGCAGCCAAGGTTGAGGTACAGGAACGCTAGGCAGTCTTGAGGTCGGGGATAGGCAGGAGGTCAGGGCTGGCGGCAAAGGTGTAGAAACAGGTCAGAGCAGAAACAGGAATCACAATGGAAAGCTTTCTCATAGGCTAGAAGCACTAAGATCCAGCGGGGAATGTTGGGAGCAGCCGGCTTAAAGGGAACCTGTCACCAGGAGACCCATTTTTAGCACTCCCCCGGTCCCCACAGAGCATAGTACATACGCTGCTAGAGTGTTTTTGTATTAAAAATTGGTTTTAAAGAAAAAACGATATGTTATATTGCACCTTTCATTAGCATCTGCTGTGTGACTATGCAGTTGCCCACTGGGAGGGGCTGGAAAGGAGCAGTTCCCCCCCACCCTTGGGAAACAGCTACTCCATGTGACCTTTTCAAATATATGAAAACACCCATCACTTGGCTTAGCGACGCCCCCTGCTCCTCTACAGCCAATCCTGAGAGTGGGGAGTTATTCATATATTTGAAAAGGTCACATGTTTCCCAAGGGTGGGGGGGGGGAAATTGCTTCTTTCCAGCCCCTCCCAGTGGGCAACTGCCTAGTCACACAGCAGATGCTAACGAAAGGTATAATATAACATATCTTTTTTTCTGTAAAACCTATTTTTTATACAAAAACACTTTGGCAGTGTATGTACTATACTCTGTGGGGACTGGGGGAGTGCTAAAAATGGCTCTCCTGTTGACAGGTTCCCTTTAAATAGAAACCCGGAAGTGGCCAGCGTCAGCGGTGTGCTGGTCCTTTAAACGTGCGAGTGCCGGTGCGCGCTCCCTAAGAAGCTGGGACACGGGCGCCGACCAGCTGGGATGGGAGCAGTGATGCGGAGAGGTAAGTGAGGGCCAGAGGACGGGGCGCCGCCACGGAGAGGGGCACGGTTGTGCCTGGAACCTCCCCCCTTTGGCCTTCCCCTCTTCTTGGTCTGAAGAAATCTTTGGAGGAGACTTCGGTCCAGAATATTTTTTTCAGGCTCCCAGGATCTCTCTTCAGGCCCAAACCCCTTTCAGTCAACAAGGACATGGAAGGAGGTCGGGATGCACATCGTAGGAAAAAGGCGGAGCTTATACGCCACCAGATTTATGCATCTAATCACCTCAAACAGACCAAGAAAGCGTGGACCAAGCTTGTAGCTAGGAATCTTCAGCCAGATGTATCTAGAAGATAACCACACTTTGTCGCCAGGAGAGAAGACAGGAGGAGTCCTACGCTTCTTACCGGCCTGGTTCTTGGTGCGGGCAGTGGCCTGGAGGAGAGATTGGTGATTCTGTTCCCAAATAGATTTGAGGTCCTGTACTAGTTCCTTTACCGCAGGGACATCCGAGGGCACGGACAGAGGAAGAGGAGGACGAGGGATTTGTCCGTAGACAACAAAGAAAGTAGCTGCTCCAGCAGAGTCCAGGGAATTATAGGAGAACTCAGCCCACAGTAGCAGATAGGACCAGTCATCTTGACGGGCAGAGATAACAGCCCGAAGTCTGATTCACCCTTTCCACTTGACCATTCGACTGTGGGGGGTAATTCATTAAGGTAGTTCCCCCGACGTCCACCAGGTGGCGCTGCTGCGCTGAAGAGCATTGGACCGCACTCAAATTCACCGGCCTATCCTGGATGAAGGTAAGTGCAAGCTCCGCGACACTTTTGGTTTTTTAAATGCGGCGGCTTTTCCGAATCCGTCAGGTTTTCGTTCGGCCACGCCCCCCGATTTCCGTTGCGTGCATGCTAGTGCCGATGTGCCAAAATCCGATCACGTGCGCCAAATTCCCAGGGCAATTCAGGGGAAATCGGCGCAAATCGGAAATATTCGGGTAACACGTCGCGGAAAACGCGAATCAGGTAAATGACCCCCGATGTGTTGAGGAAGTCCATGAAGCCGGAAGATATGCTGAAAGAACAAATTGGCAAGACGTGGAGCAGTGGAAGACCTGGAAGGGAATCAAAATGGGACATCTTGGAAAACCGGTCAGTCACCAACCAGATGACGGTATTGCCAGAGGAAGGTGGAAGATCCGTGACAAAGTCCATAGCCACGTGTAACCACGAGCTACTGGGTATCGGCAATGGAAGCAACAGGCCAGCCGGTTTCTGGGGAGAAGGGTTATTGCGGGCACAGGACCCCACAAAATCCAAAACATCTTTGACCAGGTCAGGCCACCAGTAGTAGCGGGAGTTAAGCGCCACGGAGCGTTGCACCCCAGGGTGCCCAGAAAGACACGAAGAATGTCCCCAAGACAGAATCCTCATCCGGAGTGCAGGTCGGACATACGTCTTGCCAGAGGGAAGCTGCCGAACATCCACCGGAGCGGCAACAACCAGTTGTTTAGGAGAGATAATATATCGAGGGACTGGCTCTTCTCCAATGACGTCAGAGGCACAGGAAAGGGTGTCAGCCTTTATATTCTTCGCAGGACGGAAATGGATCAACAGGTTAAAATATGAAAAGAAGAGCGACCAACTGGCTTGCTAGGCTGTCTGGAGATACAGCAGATTTTTATGGCCTGTATATACACAAACCGGATGGTGAGATCCTTCCAGTAGATATTACCATTCCTCCAGGGCAAGTTTGATGGCCAATAGTATTCTATCTCCTATGGAGTAATTCCTCTCTGTGGGGGAAAAGTTCCTAGAGAAAAAACGCAAGAGTGTTCGGCCTTTAGCACCGCCCCAGCACCAACAGAGGATGCGTCAACCTCTAGATAAAAGGGCTTCTCCGTGTCAGTCCTAGTGAGAACTGGAGCCGAGGCAAAGGCGGATTTCAACCTTGAGAAGGCTTCTTCAGCCACTGAGGACCAAAGGCGGGGATTGGTGCCCTTCTTGGTGAGCGCCACGATGGGAGACACCAGAGTGGAGAAATGCGGAATAAACTGCTGATAATAGTTCGCAAAACCCAGGAACCTCTGTATGGCACGTAGACCTTCTAGGCGTGGCCACTGTAGAACTGCATACAGTTTAGCAGGATCCATCTGAAGACCTCTGTCAGAGATTATATAGCCGAGGAAAGGAAGGCTTCGTTGGTCGAGGTTGGCGTACAGAAGATTAGCCAGAAGGCGACCAAGAACTTGCTGTACTTGAGACTGGTGGGTCTCAAGGTCAGGGGAGAACACCAATATGTCGTCTAGGTCGACTATGACACACGTATACAGCAGATCTCTGGAGATGTCGTTGACAAATTCCTGAAAGACAGCTGGAGCAGTACACAGTCCGAATGGCATCACTAGGTACTCGAAATGTCCATCACGAGTGTTAAAAGCTGTCTTCCATTCATCACCCTTGCGGATCCGGATGAGGTTGTAGGCCCCACGAAGGCTTAACTTGGAGAAGACCCTGGAACCGCGCAGGTGGTCAAAGAGCTCAGTGATCAACAGCAGGGGGTAGCGGTTATTAAGCTTGTTAAGCCCGCGATAGTCAATACAAGGACGGAGTGAGCTATCCTTCTTAGTAACGAAAAAGAAGCCTGGGCAAGCCGGAGAGGAAGATTTGCGTATAAAGCATCTCTGCAGGTTCTCTTTAATATACTCCGACATAGCGGCAGTCTCTGGAACTGAGAGAGGATACACACGACCTCTGGCAGGAGAGGCACCTGGCAGGAGATCCACAGGGCAGTCGTAGGGACGGTGCGGTTGCAAAGTCTCTGCTTGTTTGTTGGAAAAAACTTTGGCAAAGTCCTGGTAACACGTAGGTAGGCCCTCTAAGGACTTGGGAGTCACAGAGAAGGCCAAGTCAGGTAGAGGCGTCTCCATGCAGCGGGACTTTTACTAGGGTCCCCAACGAAGGCTCTCCCCCGTCTTCCAGTTAAGGACCAGTGCGTGGAGTTGCAGCAATGGAAGACCCAGCAGGAGAGACCAGGTGGAGCGTGGCAGCACGTAAAAGGACAGTCTTTCCTTATGAAGAGCTCCTATTTGCAGAGAGATTGGCTCAGTGCGGTACTGGACCAGATTGGAGAGAATTTGTCCGCTGATTGAGGAGATGACCGGGAGACTGAGGAGATGTCCGGGAGATCAGGGCGGCATTCACGAAGTTCTCCCGAGAACCAGAGTCCAAGAAGCGGAGACCTGAATCTGTGTGCGGGTGCTGAAGCTGAGGAGCACAGGAAGCTTGCTCACACCTAGGGACGCTTCTCCCAAGAACCCTAGGTGCTAGCATTTCCCGTACGTTGGGAGCGGACTGGACAAGCCCCAATGAAGTGCTCCGGATGGGCACAATATAGGCAAAGATTCTCCTGACGACGTCTGGAACGTTCCTGGAGTTAGAGTCGGGCTCTGTCCACCTGCATAGGCTCCTCTGCAGACGGTACGGCCAGAGCTGCCTTTGGAGGCCGGGTGCCAAGCGAGGTAGACAAGCTTTTTTGCAAAAAATGTTGTTGTTTTGCCATATTCTGACACCTGTATCTAACACGGAGCTGGGTATTGTGTTTTGACATTTATTGGAACTATAGAACCTTTTGTTTAAAGTTTTATTACTACTTATTATATTTTGATATATCAGCCATTGTGGGACATGAGGATTCCTAATGTATCTACAATTTTCTTTTAATAATAATAATAATAATAATTCCTTTATTTATATAGCGCACACAGATTAGCGCTGCACAGAGTTTGCCAAATCAGTCCCTCTCCCCAATGGGGCTCTAAATAACCTACCAGTATGTTTTAGAGTGGGAGGAAACTGGAGGACCCAGAGGAAACCCACGCAAACACGGAGAGAACATACAAACTCTTTGCAGATGTTGACCTGGATGGGACTTCAACCCAGGTCCCCAGCGCTGCAATTTTGTTTACCCTGATGGCCCGCTGGCGGGGGGCGGGAGCACAGAGCCGGCCGGCGGCGGAAGCACAGTGCCGGCTGGCCGTCAGGGGACGGAGCACAGTTCCGGCAGGCTGGCGGGTGGCGGGAGCACAGTACTGGCAGTCTGGCTGGGGGCGGGGGCACAGTGCCGGTGGCGGCCCGGATGCTCGGTGCCAGCTGGGAGGGGGGCGGGAGCACGGTGCCACCCCCTCATCAAGCAGGAGGCACGCTGCCTGAGGCAGGATGCTCAACTCGCCTCATGGCAGGTGCGCCCCTGCAGACACCCACCACTAACATCCGAGGAAACCAGTAAGTGATAAGCTATTTGACATGTCCCTGGCTTCTCTGACTCCTAGGGAGCAGATTATTATTTTACATTCGATAGCACAAACTTATCGGTGGTGATATCATCGCTAGAAGGAATGAAGCAAAAAATCATTTACCAAACCTGCAGCTTAGATGCAGCACAAAACAGACCCATATACAGATGTCTAGTACCGGGCCCCATTACTGTAGGCTCAGCCCCATTCACTTCTGCTTCAGGCCAAAATGGCGATAATTACAAATATAGGACACTTATCTAAAGTTTGAAAAATATCCATTCATCCCAAAACCCTGATAAACTTACCAACATTCAAATCCTGATATGGTTCTTGTTATTTTGTTTGCTTTTTAATTTAGAGCCTATACATTTTGCTATATATAGTTAATAAAAAGAACCAGATCCTGCATCTGTCACTCTGGCCACAAAGCTTTAAAACGGACTGATAGTTGTTGGTTCAGAATGACACCATCATTACATACTACTGACAATAGATGATGTCACAGCTTATCTCCTCCCCTCCCTGTACAATGACCTGTATATAGATAACACTGACCCATCATTACATCACTACTGACAAAATGTGATGTCACAGCTTATCTCCTCCCCCTCCCTGTACAATGACCTCTATATAGATAACAGTGACCCATCATTACATCACTACTGACAATAGATGTCACAGCTTATCCCCTCCCCCTCCCTGTACAAGGACCTCTATATAGATAACACTGACTCATCATTACATCACTACTGACAATAGATGATGTCACAGCTTATCTCCTCCCCCTCCCTGTACAATGATCTCTATATAGATAACACTGACCCATCATTACATCACTACTGACAATAGATGATGTCACAGCTTATCTCCTCCCCCTACCTGTACAATGACCTCTATATAGATAACACTGACCCATCATTACATCACTACTGACAATAGATGATGTCACAGCTTATCTCCTCCCCCTCCCTGTACAATGACCTCTATATAGATAACACTGACCCATCATTACATCACTACTGACAATAGATGATGTCACAGCTTATCTCCTCCCCCTCCTGTACAATGACCTCTATATAGATAACACTGACCCTTCATTACATCACTCCTGACAATAGATGATGTCACAGCTTATCTCCACCTCCTCCATGTACAATTTCCTCTACATAGAGAACGCTGACCCATCATTACATCACTACTGACAAAATGTGATGTCACAGCTTATATCCTTCCCCTCCCTGTACAATGTCCTCTATATAGATAACACTGACCCATCATTACATCACTACTGACAATAGATGAAGTCACAGCTTAACCCCTCCCGCTCTTTGTACAGTGACGTCTATATAGATAACACTGACCCATCATTACATCACTACTGACAAAATGTGATGTCACAGCTTATATCCTTCCCCTCCCTGTACAATGTCCTCTATATAGATAACACTGACCCATCATTACATCACTACTGACAATAGATGAAGTCACAGCTTAACCCCTCCCGCTCTTTGTACAGTGACCTCTATATAGATAACACTGACCCATCATTACATCACTACTGACAGTAGATGATGTCACAGCTTATCTCCTTCCCCTCCCTGTACAATGACCTCTATATAGATAACACTGATCCATCATTAAATCACTACTGACAATAGATGATGTCACAGCTTATCCCCTCCCCCTCCCTATACAATGACTTCTATATAGATATCACTGACCCATCATTACATCACTACTGACAATAGATGATGTCACAGCTTATCTCCTCCCCTTCCTGTACAATGACCTCTATATAGATAACACTGACCCATCATTACATCACTACTGACAATAGATGATGTCACAGCTTATCTCCTCCCCCTCCCTGTACAATGACCTCTATATAGATAACACTGACCCATCATTACATCACTGTTGACAAAATGTGATGTCACAGCTTGTATCCTTCCCCTCCCTGTACAATGTCCTCTATATAGATAACACTGACCCATCATTACATCACTACTGACAATAGATGAGGTCAAAGCTTAACCCCTCTCCCTCCCTGTACAATGACCTCTATATAGATAACACTGACCAGTCATTACATCACTACTGACAATAGATGATGTCACAGCTTATCTCCTCCCCCTCTCTCTACAGTGACCTCTATATAGAGAACACTGCACATCATTACATCACTACTGACAATAGATGATGTCACAGCTTATCTCCTCCCCCTCCCTGTACAATGTCCTCTATATAGAAAACACTGACCCATCATTACAACACTACTGACAATAGATGATGTCACAGCTTAACCCCTCGCCCTCTCTTTACAGTGACCTCTATATAGAGAACACTGACCCATCATTACATCACTACTGACAATAGATGATGTCACAGCTTATCTCCTCCCCCTCCCTGTACAATGACTTCTATATAGATAACACTGACCCATCATTACATCACTACTGACAATAGATGATGTCACAGCTTATCTCTCCCCCTCCTGTACAATGACCTCTATATAGATAACACTGACCCATCATTACATCACTACTAACAATAGATGATGTTACAGCTTATCTCCTCCCCCTCCTGTACAATGACCTCTATATAGATAACACTGACCCATCATTACATCACTACTGACAATAGATGATGTCACAGCTTATCTCTTCCCCCTCCTATACAATGACCTCTATATAGATAACACTGACCCATCATTACATGACTACTGACAATAGATGATGTCACAGCTTATCTCCTCCCCCTCCCTGTACAATGATCTCTATATAGATAACACTGACCCATCATTACATCACTCCTGACAATAGATGATGTCACAGCTTACCTCCTCCCCCTCCCAGCACAATGACCTCTACATAGAAAACACTGACCTATCAATACATCACTACTGACAATAGATGATGTCACAGCTTATCTCCTCCCCCTCCTATACAATGACCTCTATATAGATAACACTGACCCATCATTACATCACTACTGACAATAGATAATGTCACAGCTTATCTCCTCCCCCTCCCTGTACAATGACCTTTATATAGATAACACTGACCCATCATTACATCACTACTGACAAAATGTGATGTCACAGCTTATATCCTTCCCCTCCCTGTACAATGACCTCTATATAGATAACACTGACCCATCATTACATCACTACTGACAATACATGATGTCACAGCTTATCTCCTCCCCCTCCTGTACAATGACCTCTATATAGATAACACTGACCCATCATGACATCACTACTGACAATAGATGATGTCACAACTAAACCCCTCCCCCTCTCTGTACAGTGACCTCTATATAGAGAACACTGTACCATCATTACATCACTACTGACAATAGATGATGTCACAGCTTATCCCCTCCCCCTCCCTGTACAATGACCTCTATATAGATAACACTGATCCATCATTACATCACAACTGACAATAGATGATGTCACAGCTTATCTCCTTCCCCTCCCTGTTCAATAACCTCTATATAGATAACACTGACCCATCATTACATCACTACTGACAATAGATGATGTCACAGCTTATCTCCTCCCCCACCTGTACAATGACCTCTATATAGATAACAGTGACCCATCATTACATCACTACTGACAATAGATGATGTCACAGCTTATCTCCTCCCCCTCCCTGTACAATGACCTCTATATAGATAACACTGACCCATCATTACATCACTACTGACAATAGATGATGTCACAGCTTATCTCCTCCTCCTCTTTGTACAATGACCTCTATATAGATAACACTGACCCATCATGACATCACTACTGACAATAGATGATGTCACAGCTTATGCCCTACCCCTCCCTGTACAATGACCTCTATATAGATAACACTGACCCATTATTACATCACTACTGACAATAGATGTCACAGCTTATCTCCTCCCCCTCCCTGTACAATGACCTCTATATAGATAACACTGACCCATCATTACATCACTACTGACAATAGATGATGTCACAGCTTATCTCCTCCCCCTCCCTGTACAATGACCTCTATATAGATAACATTGACCCAACATTACATCACTACTGACAATAGATGATGCCACAGCTTATCTCCTCCCCCTCCCTGTACAATGACCTCTATATAGATAACACTGACCCCTCATTACATCACTACTGACAATAGATGATGTCACAGCTTATCTCCTCCCCCTCCCTGTACAATGACCTCTATATAGATAACACTGACCCCTCATTACATCACTACTGACAATAAATGATGTCACAGCTTATCCCCGCCCCCTCCCTGTACAATGACCTCTATATAGATAACACTGACCCAACATTACATCACTACTGACAATAAATGATGTCACAACTTATCTCCTCCCCCTCCCTGTACAATGACCTCTATATAGATAACACTGACCCCTCATTACATCACTACTGACAATAGATGATGTCACAGCTTATCTCCTCCTCCTCCTGTACAATGACCTCTATATACATAACACTGACCCATCATTACATCACTACTGACAATAGATGATGTCACAGCTTATCTCCTCCCCCTCCCTGTACAATGACCTCTATATAGATAACACTGACCCATCATTACATCACTACTGACAATAGATGATGTCACAGCTTATCTCCCCCCCCCCCTGTACAATGATATCTATATAGATAACACTGACCCCTCATTACATCACTACTGACAATAGATGATGTCACAGCTTATCTCCTCCCCCTCCCTGTACAATGACCTCTATATAGATAACACTGACCCCTCATTACATCACTACTGACAATAGATGATGTCACAGCTTATCCCCGCCCCCTCCCTGTGCAATGACCTCTATATAGATTACACTGACCCATCATTACATCACTACTGACAATAGATGATGTCACAGCTTATCTCCTCCCCCTCCCTGTACAATGACCTCTATATAGATAACACTGACCCATCATTACATCACTACTGACAATAGATGATGTCACAGCTTACCTCCTCCCCCCCCTGTACAATGATATCTATATAGATAACACTGACCCCTCATTACATCACTACTGACAATAGATGATGTCACAGCTTATCTCCTCCCCCTCCCTGTACAATGACCTCTATATAGATAACACTGACCCATCATTACATCACTACTGACAATAGATGATGTCACAGGTTATCTATGCCTCCATACTCTGAGAAATCTATTCTAAGATCTCAAGGCGGTTGGCACTTACAGCTATGTTTTTTTTATAAGGAATATCACTAAATGCTGTTACTAGAGCTCTGGCAAAATGATCATGAAAAGGAATGAAAAAGGGAAGTGATACATTGAAGTTGTTCTTATAAGGAGCTTGAATCTCCCACCATTGGTTTGGAATGTCATTATACAGGCAGGGGCATAACTAGAGCGGCAGGGCCCCATAGCAGACTTCTGCATGGGCCCCCCAACCCCCTTGAAAACATATTTGTATACTCACATATTTATACTCTTACACACAAATACACATTTATGCACGGACATAGACATACATACACTTACTGTCCTAGTATTTGATGATCACATGGGGGAAGTACATGATTTGAGTTATAGATGACAGATCCTCTCCCGATATTTATTATTAGAGCTGACGATTCATGCCGTGTAATGTGGAAGATGCGCCCTGTTATATACATATTACGGTGTACAATGTGCAGTATAATATGTATATAACAGTGTACATCCTCAATTCTTCAGTGTATCAGGTCAGCTACCAGGGCCCCCTGCCACTGCCGGCCCCATAGCAGCTGCTATGGCTGCTACTTCTGTTGTTACGCCCCCGTATACAAGGGCCATCACCCAGTAGCTCTCCAGTTTTTATCACATCCTAAAAAAACAATTGAAGACCACTGCCCACATACGTCCAAGTAGAGACATATCAAGTTCAGACATACGTATGTGCCAATGTCCTGCAATAGTAACTTCCTCCACCCATAATCACTGATGTATATTGTTCCATATGTTTTTCAGAGCCCGGATGTCCTGAATGTCCATCTGGATCCCTGGAGTTGGTGATGGAAATCTCACGTATCATCAGTCTCATCATCCAAATCATCCTTTTCGTACTTTTGATCATTGCAGCAAAGACAACTTGAACTTTACCCAAATATTCCCAGGATTCTTGGGAAGTTCTCACATCTGGGTCTATAGATCAGACTGGTCTTCCCTAATATTTTCCACACTTTTCCGCAATTTCTTTCCCTTCGATAGAAAAATCATCCCTTATAAAGGAAAGGATCACAAGAAAATTGCATCTTTTTCTGTGTTTTTGTACATTTACATATTTAGTTGTCTTTTATTTGAGATTATTTATCCACACAAAAAAAATCTGCAGCCGTTACACCCCGGTCACTAGAGTAGACACAATGGGGGTCATTTACTAAGGGCCCGATTCGCGTTTTCCTGACGTGTTACCCAAATATTTCCGATTTGCGCCGCTTTCCCCTGTATTGCCCCAGGATTTTGGCGCACGCGATCGGATTTTGGCGCATCGGCGCCGGCATGCACGCGACGGAAATCGGGGGGGGGGGGCGTGGCCAAACGAAAACCCGACGGATTCGGAAAACCCCCGCATTTAAAAAAAGAAAAGTGTCGCGGAGCTTGCACTTACCTTCACCAGGAATAGGCCGGTGAACTTGAGTGCGTTCCGATGCTCTTCAGCGCAGCAGCGCCACCTGGTGAACGTCGGAGGAACTGCCTTAATGAATCCCGGCCGGACCCGAATTCACCGCTGAGAACGCGCCGCTGGATTGCGAATGGACCGGGTAAGTAAATCTGCCCCAATGGGGCACATTTACTTACCTGGTCCGAGGAGTTCACAGAAAGTGCATTGTCCGTGTATAATGCCCTGTGCCGTGATGCACTAAGATCATGCGCCCGATATCCTGCATGTTGTGTCGCTTCCCCGCTCAGGTCCGCTGGAGTTCACCTTCTTCTTCCTTGTGCATGTAAGTGCTTGGGCTTGCGGCACAATTTGAAAGTCAAATCCCGCGCTCAGTTCGAATCAGTCGCCCCCCCCCCCTTCCTGATTTGCGTTGCATGGAAGCAGCGCAGCTGCACCAAAAACCGATCGTGTGCGACACAATCCCAGCACAGACACCTGTTATATACTTGTCCAAGCCGTGCAAACGCCAAAAAATGTGCAAAGTCCGACAAAAGTGAGTAGCGTGACCCTTGGTAAATAAGCCCCAATGAGGCTCTATAGAGATGAGTGTTAGCCAAGTATGGAAGCCATTGTGCAGTCTGACAGACTAAACTTACAGACCCATGGATTTCATCGTGGCCATACATATTTAAATAATCTCACACAGACCTAGAGTAGAACATGTCCGTTTATTGGATCAAAATAGCACAATTCACTCTGCAATCCAAGGTTTCTTTGAGAATCCACAGAGCAACAAAAGCCATTTTTAATCTTCTCAGAACATAAAAACTGGTCAATATTGGCCCGTTAATTGGTCCTCAATGTTATTACTGTTGACCTGTCAGCTCTTCCGTATAGACTGTGAAAGAATGAGCAGAGTCATCTCATAATTTTTAGAGGGTGAAAGCATTAATAATTGCGCTATTGAGGCGGCATCTACTGGGGTGGAATTGTGCACACATATTACCATACACCTCCCCTGACACCCCCAGGTCTCAGGATGTAGGGTTATATTCCACCAATAGGATTACAATAATAGAGCATAATACAAACAGATGACTAAGTGTAGATAGAACGTGATATTGGATGAAAGTCCAGCCAGATGTTTTTGTCTGCATCAACGCTAGCATTTCCGAGAGATCTCACCACTCAGTCTGCAGATAAGCCACAGATGTAGCAGCCATAGACCTTGTGCCCTCTTAAGAGGAACCTGTCACATTAGTGTGGTCTGCAGGCTGCGTGCTATTGAGGAGGAGTTGAGAAGGTCTAATTTTAGCGGACACTTTTAATCTTCTGCTTTTAATTTGACGTCCACCACTTAGCACCATCAAGTTATCATTGTAGCCCTCTACGTGTGCTATGTAACACTTCCCTCAACTGCAATATAACAAACATTTATCTGTGTCAGATGAGGAATGGGAAGTGATGGAGTCTATGGGGGTCATTTACTAATTCGATTCGCGTTTTCCCGACGTGTTACCCGAATATTTCCGATTTGCGCCGATTGTACCTGAATTGCCCCGGGATTTTGGCGCACGCGATCGGATTGTGGCACATCGGCGCCGGCATGCGCACGCCGGAAATTGGGGGGCGTGGCCAAACGAAAACCCGACGGATTCGGAAAAACCACCGCATTTTTAAAAAAAAATGTGCCGCGGAGCTTGCACTTACCTTCACTAGGAATAGGCCGGTGAACTTGAGTGCATTCCGATGCTCTTCAGCGTAGCAGCGACACCTGGTGGACGTCGGAGGAACTGCCTTAGTGAATCCCGGCCGGACCCGAATCCACCGCAGAGATCGCGCCGCTGGATCGCGAATGGACCGGGTAAGTAACTCTGCCCCATTGGGGCACATTTACTTACCCAGTCCAGTCGCGATCCAGCGGCGGGTTCTCCGACGCTGATTCGGGTTCTGCCGGGATTCACTAAGGTCCGTGCGCCGATATTCACCAGGTGTCGCTGCTGCGCCGAGGTCCCCTGGAGTTCACCTGCTTTTTTCTGGTGTATGTGAGTGCTTGATCTTGCGACACAAATGGCTTTTTAAATTCTGCGGTTTTTCCGAATCCTTCGGGTTGTCCGGTGGCCACGCCCCCCGATTTTTGTCACGCGAAAGTCGGCGCGATTGCGCCAAAAATCGATCGCGTGCGCCACAATCCCGTGAAATACAGCGCAAAGCGGAAATATTCGGGAAAAACCCGATGGATTCGCGGCTGCCGACCCTTAGTAAATGTGCCCCATTGTCTTTTACAATCAACTTCATGAAGTGCCACTTTAGAGGGCTTTAATGTCTTATTCAAATGAAGAAGCAGAGTTGTAGCACCAAGCACCTCAATGTACAGCCCTGAAGTTGATGAGATGTGAAAAGTGTGCACATCACTTGAAACATCTGACCGGTGTGGAGAAAAAATTCTACCGTAACCATGGAGCATTGGATTTCTATGGTGAAGGATGTTGATGATGTAAACTTTACTAATAAATAAAGGGGTTACTGTAAACTTTTTCCAGCTGTATTCTACTATATTTCGATAAAATAATTTAAAGTTCACCAAATATTCCAAAATGTTGTTTCAGGATTGTATTAGTATTCCAGTGATAGGGTGAGGAGTCACAGAGTGGGATCCTCAGGATTTTTCTTTTTTTCAGAAAATGTTTTAAGGTGTCATAAATATGGACAAATGTGGATATGACAAGGCACTAGAATCTCAATGTATGATAAGTAGTGAATAAGCCATGGCTCTATCTGTGTAAACAGTATTAGACTGGACATAGGAAGACATTTAAAGGGGTTTACCAGGTTTGTGATAGTTATGACCTATTCATGGGACGGGTCATCAATATGTGATCAAGGGGTGACCGACATTTGGAATCCCAACGATCAGCTGATTCTGTCAGCTTCTAGAGCAACACAAAGAGCAGAGACAGATTTTGGGAGCCGTACATTGTGTAGCTGGAGTCACATTCACTGATCCTTTTGTATGATGATTTGGGAGTGAGTGTCAGACACTGACAAATTTGATAAATTTGATATTGATGACTTTGAACCTGGAAAACACTTTAAGTTTTCAAGATTTTAAGGCTACATGAAAAGCGTTTATGGGCAGAGCCCTCTCCTACAACCTAATGCTAATATTGGTATCAAGTGCGACAGTTAACCGGACATCAGGCAAATCGGCTGCCATGACAGCCAAGAGCCTCTGGACAGCCTAGCCCACATAAGCCACTTTATGCTCCATTACCTGCAAAATAAAACCCAAATTGCCCTGATACTAGTTGCAATTTCTGGGAGGCCACCCTGCTGGATCCAAGCTACAAGGATAGCGTAGCATCATTAATTCCAGCACTAGAGCATGAGGCCAAAATGAGGGAGTACAAGCGCAAAATGGTGCAGGCAGTAGTGGCTTCAACCTCCAACACCATCAGGTACCAGAGACAGATAGTGGATGATTTTCTGTCCACTCATCTCCTGGTACTGACCCAGTTTCTGGGTTGAAAAATTGGACATGTAGCCAGAGCACTTTATGACTTGAAGGTGCTGTCCTGCCCTGCAATAAGTGAGCTGTCAGCACCACCGCTTTTATCATTACTGGATCCGGCTATCTACAACCAACGTGGACATCCTCATGCTCATTTAGATGAACCAGGCATGGATCCCACATGACTTGGCTGTGCCAGCATGTGAAAAAGTTGGGAGAGAGTGAAATACCAAAGTACCTGATAATTAACTTTAAATTGACAAATTCTGCAGTAGCTGCATTTTAACCGAAGTCAGAGGAAGGGTTTGTCATTTTTCCATTGGTTCTTTACTGCTATGAGAATAACTGGGTCTGAACGATCAGAGCGCCTTAAACCGCAATCAGTGGAAGGTTCGTGGTTTCCCATTGCTTCTTTTTTTGCTATTGTAGGACATGGACACGGATAAGCCCTAATTCTGAACCTCTCAAACAGTCGCCTGCACACTTGGACAACCCTAAACAGTGGCCTGTAACTGGGTGTTGGTCCCTCATAAGTGTAGACACAAGACAGACAAACCAAGTAAACGGGAGGTCAACAATCCGAGTCACAAAAACATAGTAAGTAAAGCAGAAAATGTATTACATAAGAGAAGAGAACAGAAACCGGTATTGAAAAAAACAGAAGTACAGATGAAGATCAAGATAAGCACCAACAGAAAACTAGCAGACAAGCAAAGAAGTATGGAGCACATGGGCTTTATATTAGACGGCTCCAGATTGCAGAGAGCCAGCAGCCCAGCAAATAGCGCACTGTTCAGACTGTCAACTGAACAGCACCGGATGGAATTCAAAAAATAGACCCAGAAACACAACAGCTATGAGAATATCAGCGTCTGATCAACCAGAGCGACTTTCATCGCAGGGAAATTTTCCTGGATGAACATGGATGAACATGTCGACCATGAATTTCGCCCAACCTGCTCATCACTAAAGATGACATCATAGTTGGGTCCTCTCTGGCCATAGGTTACATGCTCACGGCCTGTGTGATTGTTGGAGAGACACGGAGAAGGGAGCTGTAATTTCCCATGCTCCCCTGCTGAAAGCATCAGGTGGGAATCAGCTGTGACTTTAAAAATCAGCTCTCCTGAGGTTGTCCCAACCCTGGTCACGTGGACCAGTCATTTGCATGAGGCCTTACTCTCCTTGTACTCACACTGGACTATGGATTGCTGGGAAGTTTCTGCAAAGTTGGCTGGAATAATATACAATATATAAATATTGTGACTGTATAAATGTCTTTAAAGATGTAATTTTGCAGCAGTTCCAAGAAGGATATAAAATTCTGATGAACCATATATATATATATATATACATAGCTACAGGACGTAGCCTTTGGCCAGACACTACCTATAGAGCAGATGGTCACATTGACACATCGACCACATTTCCCACCCAGTCGCCACGTAAGGGGACAGATACGTGTAACTGATGTGAAGAAGTACGGAAACCCCATTACATGATCTTTCCTTTCAGCGTTGAGCTGGTAAAATGGACGTTTCTGTGAAATTCTTCATATTTTATCTTCTGGATCTTGTTGTACAAGCTGGTAAGAAAATTTATAAATTTGTATCACAATAGGGGAGAGAGAGAATTTTTTTCTTTCTCATTTTGCTATGAAGAAGTCTGACGTTTTTGTGCACTGTCCTCCAACTGATTCTTATCTGTTGAATAATATATTGAATTGTACATTTCTTCGGAAAATTGGGATGGAAAATGTAATATTATGTATTCTTGAAGGGCGGCCATCATGGCAGTACCAGTGCTTCTGTATAAGGCTCAACGTGGGGGTTGCTGGTGCTGTATATAATACATTAAGGGGGCTGTGGGGTCTTTCGAAATCCTTTAGTCTAATAGTTATGTAGGTTATAGGGTATAGAATGGGAAATGGTAATGTTCCAAAAATTCCTAATGACAGTACGGTCTCCTTGTATACAGTAGGTGATCACACATAAAAGAGAACTTACCTTCATCTCTTAACGTTTGTGTTCCACCCTATGAAAAAACTCGTCCATAGAGCCTTGTATGGTGCCTTACAATGTATTTTAATTAAAAAAAAAGTCAATGAAATAAAATGGTTGGTTTTATCAGAAGCTTCATATCATTTTTACTGATTTGAAGCTTTTTATGATTAAAAATTAAAAAGAAAAAAAATGTTCTAAATTCAATAAAACCTTCTACTTTCTTATGAGCCCACATGTATGAAAGAGTTAAAAAAAAAAAAAAGATATTTTTGAAATAACTAAAATTGTCTTAGTATACTGGCGGTCCCCTACTTAAGGACACTCGACTTACAGACGACCCCTAGTTACAGACGGACCCCTCTGCCCCCTGTGACCTCTGGTGACCTCTCTGGATGTTACTATAGCCCCAGGCTGCAATGATCAGCTGTAAGGTGTCTGTAATGAAGCTTTATTGATAATCCTTGGTCCTATTACAGCAAAAAATTTGGAAACTCCAATTGTCACTGGGGCAAAAATTTTTTTTTTGTCTGGATCTACAATTATAAAATATACAGTTTCGACTTAGATACAAATTCAACTTAAGAACAAGACTGCCTGTAGTAATGATAAATTTTTTTTGGCAAAAAATGAAATTTAGAATAAAATATGGTAAATATGGCACAGCCCATGGCAAATTAAACATTTTGAGGTTACATCAACTGTATTCTAAAGCAATTTTTATAGAAAAACCGAATTATAATCAAATCAATTATAAATAAAGTTATGTTTGTTTTTACGACTTTTTCCAAATGGCACATCCCCATTATTCTTTGGATCAGTGCGATTGCGGAGACACCAATTTTGTATAGTTTTGTTATGTCTTAAGATAAGAAGAAAATCTTGCCACAACATATTTCCGCATACAGAGTGAGGTGATATTTTCATCTTTTTTGTTTTGCGCCGATTTTCCCCGGGATTTTGGCGCATGCGATCGAATTGTGGCGCATCGGCGCTGGCATGCAATCAGGGGGCGTGGCCGTAAGTAAACCAGACGGAATCGGAAAAACCTCTGCATTTAAAAAAAAAGTGTCGCATGATACGCGCATACCTGCACCCAGCGTAGGACGGTGAACTTCAGTGCACTCCAACGAACTTCAGCGCAGCAGCGACACCTGGTGGACATCGGGGGAACTACCTTAGTGAATCGCCGGAAGACCCGAATCCTGCGCAGAGAACGCGCCGCTGGATCGTGAATGGACCGGGTAAATCTGCCCCATAGTGACTTTAAAATTGTACCAATTAAACACACAGCTCATCCTGGTAAAAACAAGCCCTCTGCTAGCTTCTGTCACTTTAGGGTCTCCATACATGAGTTATCTTTCTTTTGCTGCTTATTTTTTTCCTGGGCAGGGTATGTAACTTAACACGACTGAAAGGGCTTCAACTCATTTAGTTATAACACAAATAGAAAAGGGGAGGTTCCTGAGTTGTCAAGTCTGGTTAATGGGTTAAATCGGTCATGTTATCCCGTGCTACATCTGTATAGATACCAGAAACTGGTGTGTTTGTTTGCTATTTCGTTCTTCTGTTATTATACGGTATTGAGATATATACATAAACACGCCTACTTTTCTTCTACTCGACAGCAGGACAACACGACACCAGCAGGACGAAGATGCCATTACTGAAAGCTGAAGTGGGCAAATCGGTGACTATATTATGCCCCATTGTTCCCAATGTGTCCATTTATACTGTAAAATGGACATTTGACTTTGAAACTAATGTTCTTGATCAACAAAAATGGTACAAAAATAGAACTACGTTTAGTCAAGAAAAACGGAATATGACTATAAGTAACCTGACAGAAGAAGACTCGGGTATATACAGCTGCCATGTGA
Source organism: Engystomops pustulosus (assembly GCF_040894005.1). NCBI lineage: Eukaryota > Metazoa > Chordata > Amphibia > Anura > Leptodactylidae > Engystomops > Engystomops pustulosus. The sequence continues at coordinate 14,188,870 of NC_092419.1, read as the reverse complement.
AAAGTGCTACAGAAGTCAGAGCTATAGGGGCCATACTGGAGGTGATCCCAACATCAGGTCCTTCTAAAGGTACTATCATATTCCTCCTATATAAAATACATATCTCTCCATAAATTGGCCCAGTTCTGCCATTGTACTTTGCACGGAAAATGAAGGTCTTTGGAGCTTGCACATGTACGTGAGAAGTGTCTGCGCCAATATTGTGTCGCGGTTTCTCTGTGTCCGACAAGACAGAAAAATGTGCCCCTAGAGGGGCAGTTACTGCTTAGGCTACATTCACACGATGTATGCCCGCTGTACCGTAGTACAGCGGGCATACATCGGCGCTGCGGAGAGCCATAGGACTATACTGCGCACGACGCCGTATCACGGGGAAAGATAGGACATGTCCTATCTTTTCCCGGGCTGCGGAGTGGTACAGTGCCACACGTGTGCTGCACCGTACCGCTCCCGTACAGGGCCGTGAGCCCATAGAAGTGTATGGGGGACGTATATCGGCCGTACATACGTTGGCCGTATATATGTCCCCCATACATGTGTGTGAATGTAGCCTTACTCTGAGTTTGCGACACATTTAATACAGATATTCAACATAATTGTGTCACACGTTGTATGTTAAAGGTGCACCAAAAAAAAACTGCATTAGCGCATGTTAAAAAACGAACATGCTGGTATTGCCATCCATTCTGGCTGACGCGTTTCGGGCAACTTGAACAAATTGGGGCACATTTACTTACCCGGTCCTGTCGTGATCCAGCGGCGCGTTCTCCGACGAGAATTCAGGTTTTCCGGAGATTCACTAAGGTCATGTGCCTGATGTCCACCAGGTGTCGCTGCTGCCCCGAGGTCCGCCGGAGTTTACCAACCTTTTCCTGGTGCATGTGAGTGATTGATTTTGCGACACAATTAGTTTTTTAAATTCTCCGTTTTTTCTGAATCCGTCGGGTTTTCCGGCGGCCACGCCCCGATTTCCGTCACGTGGAAGCTGGCACGATTGCGCCAAAATCCGATCGCGTGCGCCAAAATCCCTGCGGAATTCATCGCAAAGTGGAAAAATTCGGGCAACCCGACGAACCTGACTGATGGTACACAATTTTCTCACATTGCCCTAAACGCATCAGCCAATATGGATGACAATAGAAACTTGTTAGTTTTTAACATGCACAAAATAAATCAAGACTAGGAACCTTCTTCGTGTTTCCAAGTTAAATTTTGGGGCAGCAGTCAAAGCAGCAAATGCTGGTGCCTGTAGGCTGTTTGATAAGTTGTAAAAGTCCATTTACTTCTGGGGAATATCTGCATGTAGTACAGTTTCCCTCACTTGTGATAAATCTGGGCCTCTGTGTATATATATATACAGATTTATTCCGACTTTAAACATGTTCACATTGAAGACCCCCTATATTCAGGTCAATATATCAGGTTATATACAGTACACATTAGGCATCTGTGTTGCCATATCTTCTTCAGGATCATTTATATTCTAACATTTTTATCAACTTTTATATAGACCCCGATGAAAACCGGTCTTGCTCGATTATCTTTATGATCGCTGGGCTCGAAGCATTATTTATTACCATTTTGCTTGCATTGCATCTCAAAAATTGTCTCTCAGGTATGTATCTCCGGGAAATCTCTTTATGGTATGGTCACATATGAAGCTGAAATCCCACCAACCCATGAAGACCAATGGCTGAGAGATCGAGACTGGGGTATTTCTCCGGGCTACCAATACAGTCGAGCAGCCATTGGTGTGGGTAGGTCTATGGACAGGGCAGTCATCATATTGTCCGGTCATAACCTCAATGCTGATAAGATGCTAATAAGTGGGGGGACTGACCACTGGGCCCTACTCCAACCTTAGGAATATGGCTTCCATTCTGCATGAATTTGGAAAATTCTACTAAAAATATATATTTTTTTAGGTTCTTCTTACAAAAATAAAAAAGTAAGTAAAGTTCTGTCTACATTTAAAATGGTAATCTGTTCCTTTTATAGTAATATTTATGGGTCTTGGTAGTAGAGAACTATTTATGGTTGTGGTTTGCTTCTTCTCTTGGTCCCATAGAAGTTTTATATGTTGTCCATGTGATTAGTAGCAATTTGACCCTAAGCTGATGAGTAATGTAAGAGAGACTGGTTGTTAGGGATTTGTTGCTTAACAATTTATCCATATAACCAGTCACTCGGACTGTCTGGGACAAAGAGACCTGAATTAAATGGTGAAGCGGGAATCTGTCAGCTCTCAGCTTCCATTCAGCCCAGCTGCTGCTGAGGGTCGTAGTGCAATGTGATGACGTCATTGCACCTATTGGCTGAAAGCAGAAGTAGAAAAAGTGAGGTTGAGATTAAAGTTTTAAGGGTTTTTTGTCGAGCCAGGTGCCTAAGAATTTGTGAGAGATTTTGGCATGTCTGTATCATGAATTTGGAGCAAAAAAGGGGATTATCAGCAGGGGGCCACAATAGCTGGAGCATTATAAGTTATAATGGGGGGTTGTAAGTAGGGGGGCCCACAATGGGGCCATTGTAAGTGAGCAGCATCTAAGACCATGTGTTTCTAAATGTATAAATGAGGTAACATGGCCCTTCTTTGATGTTACAGTGTAAGGATGAGGTAGGACCTCCTCAGGAGCTGTGTTATGCTCAGGGCCGCCGATAGGGCAGTACAACTGGTACTGCCCTATGGGGCCCGGACTCTAAGACACTAGGGGGGCCCGGACTCTAAGACACCCTCCTCTAACACCCGCGATCGGAGATTTCTCCGATCGCGGGTGTTAACCCCTAACACGCCGCGGTCGCGCTGACCGCGGCGTGCTAGGGGCATTTAACAGGATTCGGACCCCCCCGCGGCGCTTACCGGGGGGGTCCCGCTGCTCTGATCGCAGCCCCGGGACTGCCGGTGCCCGGGGCTGCGCGATCTTCTTCCGGGTGCCGGGTCCGTGCCTCCTGGCAGGACCCGGCTGTGACACACTGAGCATGCGCAGCATGCTCAGTGTTTCACATAATACAGTGTAATACATCTGTATTACACTGTATTAGGTGAAGAATAGCTTGAACAAGTGATCAGTGGATCACTTGTTCAAGCTAACCTGTAAAAGTAAAGAAAAAAAAGTTAAAAACACTGAATAAACACAATTTTTAATAAAAATAATTAATTAAATAGAGTTAAAGTCCCCTAAACACAAACATTCCCTATACACATCTAATAAAGTAAAAATACCTGAAAATCACCAAAACCCCCCACATATTTGGTATCACCGCGTCCGTAACAATCTGTACAATAAGTCAGAAACATTATTGGACCCGTACGGTGAACGCCGTAAAAACAAAACCCGAAAAACTCGCCAAAAATATAAATTTTCATAAAATCCCTTTACAAAAATGTTCTAAAAAGTGATCAAAAAAAGTTATGTGCCCCAAAATGGTACCAATTGAAAGAACAACTCAACACGTAAAAAATAAGCCCTAAACTAGCTCTGTCAACCAAAAAATATTAAGGTTAAGTTCCCGAAAAGATGGCGATGCAGAAACAAATAAGATTTCCTCTGTATTAGTTTTTCTCCAGTAAAATTGTAAAAATAAATGAAAAACTATATAAATGAGGTATCACCGTAATCGTAGTGATCTATAGAATGAAAATATTATAGTATTTTTAGTGTATGGTGTACGACCCCCAAAATATACAAAAAAAAGAAACCCCAAATTGACAATTTTCTTTTCCTCCATACATTAAAGAGTTAATAAAATCTCATCGAAAAGCTATAGACCCACTTAAATGAAGTATTTGTAAAGTGCATCTCATGTCGCAAAAAATAAGCCCTTAAATGTCCAAATTGCCAAAAAAATAAAGATTGTATAGCCAATAAAAAGTGACAATGCATAATCTGCTCTGAATGGCGCAGCTCCCCCTCAATGCCCTGGCGTGTGCCCATACAGCAGGTTACCACCACATATGGGGTATTGTTATACGCGGGAGAGATGGGGGATCAAATTTTGAGGAGCGTTTTGGAATTTTATCCACTGAGAATTTGTACATTTTATGAAAAACACATTAATTTAGCCAAATAAAATGTAATTTCGAAATTGCATCCGATTTTGTTTTAACCCCTGTAAACCAATTAAAGGGTTAACAAACTTCATAAAAGTTGTTTTACGTACGTTGAGGGGTGTAGTTTCTATAATGGAGTAATTTATGGGGTTTTACTTTATTTAGGCCTCTCAAAGTGACTTGAAACCTGAGCAGGTCCCTCAATAGCAGGATTTAGCTTTTTTTATGAAAATGTGAAAAATTGCACGTGACGTTCAATAGTATGACTCCTATTGGCAATCTACCAGAAGAGTGTGCCTTGTCGTAGCAACAGGCCTCAAACCCTGTTTGTGAAAGGTCACTGCGGGGGGCAGGAGGCTTGTTCGGTTTTGGGGTGTGTTGGGGCCCAGACACTTTTGCTGTATGGGGCCCCGAATTTCCTGATGGCTGCCCTGGTTATGCTGAGGTCCGAACAACCCAGATGAATCAACGGCCTAAGAAAAAGTGTGGAGAGGAGACGACCACATATGCACCGATAAAGCTCCGACAAGGAGAAACCTACTATAACTGCAAGTCATAGGCCAGAGGGATGAGACCTCAACTACCTGGATGTGGACCTCCACTTATAAGAGATGCTAAAGTTTGCTCTATAAGGCTATATTCACACTGCCGTTGCCCGCCCATACCGTACCGTAGCGGGCAACGGCAGTGTACGGGGAGAGGAGGAGGAGGTGAGCGCAGCTCACCTCCGCCCCTCTCCATAGGAATTAATGGCGCACGGCGCGGTACTACGGATAAAGATAGGACAGGTCCTATCTTTTTCCGGGTACGGAGCGGTACGGTGCCGCACGTGTGCTGCACCGTACCGCTCCCGTAGGGTGCCGTGCGCCCATTGACGTCTATGCAGGACGTATATTGGCCGTATATACGTCGGCTGTATATACGTCCTCCATACGTCAGTGTGAATGTAGCCTAACTGTGTATATCTAATTCTTCACAGTAAATTAATTCAAGTCTTCCACCCTCCCCACAACTTTCTTACCTCTTACACCACCAGGCAGAGACCCTCACCTTGGATCAGAATAGGCCTTTTATAAATAAAAAAGACAATGGGACACATTTACATTTACTAAGGGCCGACCACATTTCTACCACATTTGTGTTGCACGCGACCCTTTTGTGGTGCAGCTGCACTAGTCATCATGCAACACAAATCTCTGCACTGACAGTTGGACTGTGCACTATTTGCAAAGTCTGCCAGAAATGTATCGTACACCCCGTGTTTGAGGTGCACCAAAAAAAGTGGTGCACTCTGTCAGGGCCGTGCAGGGGGCACCAGATTCATGAAGAATGGGCATCAGAAATCCTGAATTTGGCGCCACCTGCACACTACACAGGACATTGCACATAGTTCTCACTGCACTGGTCCTAGTAAATGTGCCCCAATCCCTTTTAAAGGGACATTACACAACCGCAAGTCCTTATACGAGCGCTGTCCAGAGCAGGGTTTAGAGAAGGAAAACATTACACTTACCTAGAGATGAGTCTAATGAGCCACTTTTGACTTATCTTTGATGGAGAAAGTCGCATTGGTGACGGAAAGCTTGAGATGCCATTCTTCTCACATTTGGGCATTTCCTTCCTATATGTACAGTCATGGCCATAAGTTTTGAGAATGATACAAATGTTAATTTTTACAAATTCTACTGCATCAGGTTTTATAATGGCAATTTGCATATACTCCAGAATGTTATAAAGAGAGATCAGCTTATCAGCAATTCATTGCAAAGTCAATATTTGCCTAGAAAATGAACTTTTTCTCCCAAAACACATTTCAACTTCATTGCAGGCGCCTTAGGCGGAGCAGCTAACATGGTGTCAGTGATGTCTCCAGTAACACAGGTGCGGGTGCTGATGAGGACAGGGCTGGAGATCAATCTGTCATGATTAAGTAACAATCACACCACTGGACACTATAAAAGGAGGCTGGTGCTTGGCATCATTGTTTCTCTTCGGTTAACCATGGTTATCTCTAAAGAAACACGTCCAGTCATCATTGCACTGCACAAAACTGGCCTAACAGGGAAGAGTATCGCAGCTAGAAAGATTGCACCTCAGTCACCAATCTATCGCATCATCAAGGAATTCAAGGAGAGAGAATCCATTGTTGCCAAAAAGGCTCCAGGGCGCCCAAGAAGGACCAGCAAGCGCCAGGAGCGATACCACCAGTCTTGTCTCATGCCAACTGTAAAGCATCCTGCAGCCATTCATGTGTGGGGCGGCTTCTCAGCCAAGGGAGTCGGCTCTCACACAGTCTTGCCTAAAAACACATCCAGAATGTCCTCTAAGAGCAACTTCTCCCAACCCTCCAAGAGCAGTTTTCATGCCTTCTCCGGCATGATGGAGCACCTCCCATAAAGCAAAGGTGAGAACTAAATGGCTCAGGAACAAAACATAGAGATATTGGGTCCATGGCCTGGAAACTCCCCAGATCTTAATCCCATTGAGAACTTGTGGTCAATCATCAAGAGACGGGGAACAAACAAAAACCAACAAATTGTGACACAATGCAGCAGTGATTGTGCAGGAATGGACGGCGATCAGTCAGGATTTGGTGCAGAAGGTGAGTGACAGCTGCCAGGGAGAATTGCAGAGGTCCTGAAGAAGAAGGGACAACACTGCAGATACTTGGGGTCATTTACTAAGGGTCCGATTCGCGTTTTCCCGACGTGTTACCCGAATATTTCCGATTTGCGCCGATTTTCCCTGTATTGCCCCCGGATTTTGGCGCATCGGAGCCGGCATGCACGCGACGGAAATCGGGGGGCGTGGCCGAACGAAAACCCAACGTATTCGGAAAAACCGCCGCATTTTAAAAAAAAATTGTGTTGCGAAAATTTCACTCACCTTCATCTAGGATAGGCCGGTGTATTTCGAGGCATTCCAGCGGACTTCAGCGCAGCAGCGCCACCTGGTGGACGGCGGAGGAACTACCATCATAAATCCCGGCCGGACCCGAATCCAGCGCAGAGTACGCGCCGCTGGATTGCGAATGGGCCGGGTAAGTAAATCTGCCCCACTGACTCGCTGCAGTAACTCCTTCTCACTGACAATAAAAGCTTCTGTTCCTCATAATATGATTGCACTTGTATTTCTGTATGTGACAAAAACAACTGACAAACCAGAGGGCAACAGATCATGTGACAATATAAGATTTGTGTCATTCTCAAAACTTATGGCCATGACTGTATGAGTTGATCTCATGCAACTATGGGTTATATGTATTTCAATTTAGGATGTGCCATAATTTCCCCCTGGGTAGATTCCACCTGATAGGGTAACTTTCTGTTGGCTGCTTTGTGTACTTGTATACATGGGTGTGGACAAGATATAGTTTCATCCATTACATGGTTGTGTATTTCATATGAAGCAATGTACTTCTGTATTGATATAAGGTAGTTGGTGCACAGACCTGGTTCTGATCATGGTTCTGCACACGGGTCCGCTTTGATGTACTATGGTACTTATAAGTGTTTTTAACCATTTTGATATATGTTGTGTTGTTAACTTTTTTGCTTATGAAATAAAGAATTTTCTGCCTTTACACACTTTGTCTACATTCATACGACGATATGCCTGCCGAACCGTAGTACGGCGGGCACACGTAGGAGCCCAGGAGAGGAGGAGGGGGTGAGTGCTGCTCACCCCTGCCCCTCCCCACAGCGATGTATGGCGCTCGGCGCCAGGGCCGGATTAAGGGTGGTGGGGGCCCCTGGGCGCAAACTGGTGGGGGCCCTTCCAACAATGTTTTTGGAGGTATATAGCCTGCAAGCCCCCTGTACTATATAGCCAGCCAGTCCCATGTATTATAAAGCCTGTCAGCCCACCTGTAGTATACAACCTGCCAGCCCCCCTGTAGTATATAGCCTTCCAGCCCCCCTGTAGTATATAGCCAGCCAGCCCCCTGTAGTATATAGCCTGCCAGCCCACTGTAGTATGTAGCCTGCCAGCCCCCATGTAGTATATAGCATGCCAGAACCCTGTAGTATATAGCCTGCCAGACCCCTGTAGTATAAAGCCACCAGCCCCCTGTAGTATAAAGCCACCAGCCCCCTGTAGCATACAGCCACCAGCCCCCTGTAGACTTTAGCTGCCAGTCCCCTGTAGAAAATGGCGATTTTGGCGATCTCCCCCAGCGAAGTCAGCTGTGTCTCACTGACACAGCTGTCATCCTAGACCCCTATGTGCTTTGCGGGCAGCCACGGGCCGCTGCGCATTGCACACAGAGACACAGAGCAGAGCTAAGTCACTGACTGTCGGAAAGTGGTGGGGGCCCCTTAAAAACTGAAAGTGGTGGGGGCCCAGGGGCTCGAGCCCCATGAGCCCCTCCTTTAATCCGGCCCTGCTCGGCGGCGTTATACGGGGAAAGATAGGACATTCTATCTTTCTCCGAGCTACGGGGCTCTGTGCACCCATTCCCATCTATGGGGGATGTATATACAGCGTATATGGTGCCTTAAAACAAATTGTTTAATTATAAACTTTAATTCTGCGTTAATTCCGTATGAAAAAAGCTGCTATTGGGATTTGTGTTTTTGTTTCATTGGTCTCCTTTATTGGAGCTTTAATGTTACATTGTCTGCACTTATGTTTGATGTTGTATTTGAAAATCTAATTTAAATGTTAAAAAATACAATTCTGAAAAAAAATGGGCAAATAGTGGGAACAAACAAAAATACAAATTAAAAATAACTTTCTATTTCTTTTACTGTCTTGTGCGGTGATATTTATGCTGAGTTTAAAAAACTAAATTTTAAAAAAAAACAATTATAATGGTTATTATCGTAATATGTTTCCGTAAAGTGTATTTTAAAATTTTATTAAATTTTGCCTTTTAATACGAAAAGAAAAAAATTATAAAATTGTATTTTAAAGTCAATGTAAGAAAATAATTTCTTTACATTTAATGAATGAAATTTAAAACTGCGCTTATATAGACTACGACATTAAGCATTAAGATATTACAGTAAAGGCACAAAAATATATATTAACAAGTGCTGTATATTATGAATGTATTTAATATATCACCTAGGGCCTTTAATCCGCCCCTGGCTGGCACTATTAAATATTCTGTGAAATTTACAGATGTAAATTTAAAGATGAAAAAAATTCTACATCCACTGAAATTACAGAAAACACAGCAGCGCCATCTTCTAATAGGCTTTGTTTTTATGGCCTTCACTCTTGGCTCAAAGATGACACAATGGGGCAGATTTACTTACCCGGCCCATTCGCGATCCAGCGGCGCCTTCTCTGCGGTGGATTCGGGTCCGGCCGGGATTCACTAAGGTAGTTCCTCCGCCGTCCACCAGGTGGCGCTGCTGCGCTGAAGAGCATCGGAACGCACTGCAATACACCGAGGCCGGCTGAGTGAAGGTAAGTGCAAGCTCCGCGACACATTTTCCGTTTTTAAATGCGGTGGTTTTTCTGAATCCGTCGGGTTATCGTTCGGCCACGCCCCCCGATTTCCGTCGCGCGCATGCCGGCGCCACAATCCGATCGCGTGCGCCAAAATCCCGGGGCAATACAGGGAAAATCGCTGCAAATCGGAAATATTCGGGTAACACGTCGGGAAAACGTGAATCGGGCCTTAGTAAATGACCCCCAATCCCTTTATTTGCTTGCTGTTATGTTTTGTGGGATGAGCTACGGCCGAAGCTTTTGTTCACTTTTGCTTACATTTTTATTTGTGTCAAAATTTCTAAAAAGTGTTTTTTCTGTTACGTTATTTACCTTATGTGATAGTTATTTTTATATTTTGATAGCTCTGACATTTTGGGATGAGAAGACACACCTCGTGTATTTTTTATCTTTATTTTTTAACACTTGCATTCTAGTGTTTGAACCCTAGGCGGCCTTATTGCTCATAGAATATACAGCAAGGCTCCTTTCTTTTATCATATTTCTATATTTTTTCTTTCCTTTTACTAATTTTGCCGAATTTTATGTTGGACGAGAGGGGGGAAAATTTGGGTTGTTTTAAAATACCATTTTACACCATTCATTTTGCAGGTTCAATAATTATTTAATTTTATAGTAGTTCTCATTGCAGACGCAGCGATACCAGGTATGTGAGGTTTGTATAATGATTTTCACTTTATGACTTTATATGACAGCTTTAAAGGCAAACGGGGCTTATTGGGCTTTTTTATTGAATTATTCATTTATTCTTTATTTAAATTTTTTTTAAAAACTTTTTTATGTGTCCCACTATGGCACATGAACGAGTGATGGTCTGATTGCTTGCTTATTATAATACCCTGCTGCAAGTGGTTACGATCTCCATGAAGGTATTTAAGGGCCATGGTTGTGCTGACAGTGGCATTTACCTTACACCAGGTTTCTCGGATTGGGGGTGTTACACTGTAGTGTCAGCTGTAAATTACAGCTCACACCCTGTGTTTTCTGATGCCGATTCAGCTCCGGTGATGAGCTAAACTGGCATCAGCTCCATGATATAGAGGTCATGGAGCCGTGTAATAGTGCTACGTGGAGCTTTAAGGGTTAAATACATTGCACACAATATACCTGATTTATTCTCTAGGTGGTGCTGTTGTTGCAAACATATACAGACCAAGTGCTCTTGCCCATGAACGTGTGCAGCTTGTGTAATGGTTAATGCAGTTCTGGTGCGGCTGTTTTGCCGACGGAGGGAGAGTCCTTGCATTATATTACTATATCCATCCACTGCACTGTGTGCCACGTTTACCCGAGCTGCACACGTTCATGTGAAAGAGCCCTAACTAAGAGGTAGTGTACTGATTGCTTGGGAAAGCTGGGTTATGCTCTCTAGAAAGCAGGGTCTCTGTTGTAGAGATCCCATCAGATGGATCAGGCCTACTAGGTCCACTCCAGCAAGATTACCAGACATAGAATTTAGTAATGACCCCCAACTCCAGGACTCCGGTTCTCCCTAATATTTTCCACACTTCTCTTATATGGCAAAATCATGGGACGATCACCAGAAGATGACATTTTTGTGTGATAACATGTGTGTGTTTTGCTACACATAATTTCTCAAATTTAGTTGTTTTTTATATTTAGATGAGATTAACCACACACAAAAAAAAATGACACACTGGTCACTAGAGTGGACACAGTGGGGCTCATTTACTAAGGGCCGCGCGGCCGCACTTTCGTCGGGTTGCCCGAATTTTTCCGCTTTGCGGCGAATTCCCCCTGGATTTTGGCGCAAGCGATCGGATTTTGACACAATTGCGCCGGCTTTCACGCAACAGAAACCTGACGGATTCAGAAAAAACTTGGAATTTAAATAACTAATTGTGTCGCAAAATCAATCACTCACATGCACCAGGAATAGGTTGGTGAACTCCGGCAGACCTCGGCGCAGCAGCGACACCTGGTGGACATCGGGCGCACGACCTTAGTGAATCGCCGGAAGACCCGAATCCTCGTCAGAGAAAGCAGCGCTGGATCGCGACAGGACCAGGTAAGTAAATGTGCCCCAATGAGGTATTATCAGATGAGTGTTAGCCAAATATGGCAGCAGGGGTGTGACTACAGAGGTAGCAGCCATAGCGGCTGCTATGGGGCCCACAGTGTCAGGGGGCCCCATCATCTGACCTGACACACTTAAGAGTGGGTTATGTGCAGTATTATATACCTATTATGCTACACATTGTACAGCATATTATGTATATAACATATATATGTGATTATATATGCGGTATCTGTGACGTGTATATTCTGTATGTTTATACAGAATATGGCGTGTGTATATACTATATGTAGGTATACATGCTGTACGTTTGTGTATTACACAATGGGGCACATTTACTTACCCGGTCCGTTCGCGATCCAGCGGCGCGTTCTCGCTGCGCTGGATTCGGGTCCGGCCGGGATTCATCAAGGCAGTTCCTCCGACGTCCACCAGGTGGCGCTGCTGCGCTGAAGTCCGCTGGAATGCCTCGAAATACACCGCCCTATCCAGGATGAAGGTGAGTGAAATTTTCGCGACACAATTTTTTTTTTAAATGCGGCGGTTTTTCCGAATACGTAGGGTTTTCGTTCGGCCACGCCCCCCGATTTCCGTCGCGTGCATACCGGCGCCGATGCGCCACAATCCGATCGCGTGCGCCAAAAACCCGGGGCAATTCAGGTACAATCGGCGCAAATCGGAAATATTCGGGTAACACGTCGGGAAAACGCGAATCGGGCCCTTAGTAAATGACCCCCATTATGTGTGTGTATATGCTCTATATGTGAGTACATAAGTCTATACAAATACACAGATTTTTTTAAGTGGAAAGGGGGGCCCCATTCCGAAGTCTGCTATGGGGCCCTGCCTCTCCTGCTTTTGCCCCTGCCTCTCCTAGGGTCCTAGTTACACCCCGATATGGCAGCCATTGTAAAGTCTGACAGACTAAACTCACAGACCCATGGACTTTATCAAGACTATTCATATATCAATTTTTTTCACACAGACCTTTGGATCTTGTGATGAGAGTAGAACATGTCGGTTTCTTGGATCAGAATAGCACAATGTTTCTTTGAGAACTCACAGAGCAATGTAAGCAATTTTCAATCTTTCCAGAAAATAAAAAAAATGGTCAATATCAGTCCATAAGTTGGTCCTCCCTGGTTTTGCTTTGCCGTATAGACTGTGATTATAAGCAGAGTCATCTCATTATTATTAGAGGGTAAAAACATTAATAACTGCATTAATGAGGCATCTACTGGGGTGGACTTGTACACACATATTAGGCTCTACACATCCCCTGACACTAACCCCCCCCCCACACCACCCCTGTACAATAACATAGCATAATACAAACAGATGACTAAATGCAGATAGGACTATGATGGGACCTGAAAGTCCAGCCAGATGTTTTTGTCTGCACCAACGCTAGCATTTCCGAGAGATCTCACCACTCAGTCTGCAGATAAGCCACAGATGTAGCAGCCATAGACCTCGTACCCTCTTAAGAGGAACCTGTCACATGAATAATGTAGTGTGGTCTGCAGGCTGCGGGAGGAGGAGAAGCTGAGAAGGTCTCCATTTAGCTAACACTTTTAATCTTGTGTTCCTATTTTGGTGTCCACCACTGACCACCAGCTTGTTCTCATTGTAGGCATCTAAATGTTCTATCTAACACTTCCCGCAATTACAATACATTTAACATTTATCAGTGTCTGATGTGACCATGACTGGTCTATGGTCAAGTGCTGAATTTCCCAACAGCGCCATCACAAGGTGAATAAAGCATTTTGTAGATAACATTAAAGTCCATGGACTCTTGGTGGATGGAACATCCAATAGCGAGATATACTCCACTCGTCAAGAATTAGGTGAGTGTATCGTCTTGGTCCATACTTTTCTGTTCCTGACTCTCTGGTACTTCACATTTGCGCAGATTTACTTACCCAGTCCATTCCAGTTCTCCGTCCTCCGTCCGTTCTTCCGGCGATTCACTAAGGTAGTGCGCCCAATGTCCACCAGGTGTCGCTGCTGTGTTGAAGTCCGCTGGAGTTCGCTGGAGTTCACCGCCCTATCTTGGGCGCAGGTAAGCGCGTGTACAAGCGACACATTTTTTCTTTAAAATTCCGCATTTTTTCCGAATCCGTCGGTTTTCCGACGGCCACGCCCCGGATTTCCTTCGCGTGCATGCCGGCGCCGATGCACCACAATCCGATCGCGTGCGCCAAAAATTCAGGGCAAATCGGTAATTTTCGGGAAGCCCGACGAAAAATAGCGATTCGGGCCCTTAGTAAATGACCCCCATTGTGTGTCTTGAACCATCTAAGTCAGTGATGGTGAACCTTTTAGAGATCGAGTGCCCAAAGTGAGACTCAAAATTCACTGGCTTTTCCCAAAGTGTCAACACAGCAATTTAGGCAGTAACAAACTTATTGCTACCAGAATCTTTGAGCTCCAATCCGACACCTTTTCACTCTTTGGACAGGACCAAGCAGGGCACTACTTGGACTACCTGAGACTGCAGGAAGATGCCACATCTGGCAAACTCTGTGCCTGGGAGACAGCCTGTGTGCCATCTCTGGCACCAGTGCCATAGGTTCGTCACCACTGATCGAAGTCATCTACCCCTTTTACCCGGACTTTTTTGTACTCTGACCAGAAGATCCTGTCACAGAGAAATGTAAATTCCTGTGTAGAGGTTTATGGCTGAGTAATGATGAGTTATTGGGATAAAACCCTTTGAAGGACAAAACCCAACTAGTGGGTCCACATCCCATTTGATAATATTTTATATTATATTCCTTTAAGAGGCACTTTCCTGTCCTGCAACATCATATTCAAATGAAAAGGCGGAGCTTTATTACAGCAGTATCAAGGACCAGCGCTGAGGTTGATGAGAAAAGACTAAAAAGTGATCTCTTGAAAAAGGCGACTGGTGTGGAGTTAACAATCGAAAACCACGGAGCAATGAATTTCTATGGTAAAGGATGTTGGAATGTAATCTATACTAATGAATTCACAATGAATATTCCATATGTGGTGCCAGGGCTTTCTGTATTTGTCATTAGACACTTGAGGACACTCTTGTTGAGGACACTAGAAAAAGTTTAAATCCCATCCCTTGACGTATTACCAACCACAAACTGAGAGTAAGTTGTAAACGACAGGATACACAGTCCAGGGAATCAAAGAATCTGCACCACAATAGGCAATAGTCACATTTACTGCCCCATTTTCTCATAGTCACAATGCCAGCTTACAGAAGCCAATAGTCGCAGTACCTGCCATAGGAGTAGCCATTAGTCAAAGTTCCTGGTCTCACAGTAGCATAAAGTCACAGCACTTGCCCCATAGTATCCATTAGTTACAGTGCCCACCGCTATTAGCCAATAGTCACAGCACCTGCACCACAGTAGCCAATATTCACAATACCTGCTCTTAGTAGCCAATAGTCACAGTGTCTTTTCTCAGTAGCCGGCTACCAATATTTAAAAGTCCTAGTGCCTGCCCTCTCAGTAACAATTAGTCACAGTGCTTGCACCACAGTAGACAAAAGTCATATTGCCTGTTCATGGTAGCCGGTCATCTATAGGAGATACAGCAGTATGTATTTTTTACTGTTCTAAATAAAGAGTGAAGTTTTAACTTTGGAGTTCCAAGATTCTGAGGGCTGGATCCACCTGTTCTATAGAAAAGGTCCTAGACCCTACATAGGTGGAAGGCAGTGATAGTTTGGGCAAAGGGGTGGTGGCCATGAAGTCTCAGGCAGCCAGCAGAACGAACAAAAGGGTTCCAAGGCACAACTGTCAGCCCATAGCCATGTCGTTGCCTGCTACTGCTCAGTGCACACAGGGACCTAGCACACAAAGGCCATCCCACATGGTGTCTGCAACGTGGCATTTTTTCTCCTAGAGTGCAGAAGTCATTTGCACACTGTGACACCAGTCCATAAAGAGCGGCCAAAGCTTTAACAGTCTGAGCACCACATGTATAACCAGAAACCTGAAAAGTAAACATGAGCTGCAGTGGATGAGCCTTCAAAAAAGCCTGCCTGATGCTCCCTCTGCTGCTCCAGTTGGCTCGGACTTTACCACCACCTCTCAAGAGACCAGGCCACCTGTCTCCCCACAAAGTGAGGATGTGACACCACTGCCAATACTAAGACCAGCACAACCGTCACCATAACCCAGCTCGTCCACACCATCCGTTCCGCGTTCAATATCCCAAATCATGGAGAGAAAGAGGAAGTTTGGGCCATCTCACTCCTGAGCTCTGGTCCTTAATTAGAACATTTCCAAATCGCTGGCCTTTTTAATGCTCCCATTCAGACTGGTGGTGATGGACAGCTTTAAAGATCAGATGGTGGCAGCTGTCCCACAGTATGAAGTTCCTAGCCACCACTACTTTTCCTGTCATGCCATCTCCATCCCGCGCCATTAGTCCCCAGGTGCATCTCACATCTTATATGTGGACAATAATGGCAGGAACGTTACATCTCCCACTTGGTTAATGTAGTGGAGGCTCGTCCTGAGGCAGGAAGCTCTTTGGCTAAAATTCTGAGACATCACTTCTTGCCTCCAGTTGCCTCCTCCTCTTACTCCACTCACTCTTTTCCTGCTTCTTTATTCAGTCAGGGCAGTGCAAGCACCACCGGTTTTATCAAAGTCGTGGAGAAATGATATTGGTCCATGCTTATACTCTGTCTGGTCAAAAGTCCACACACCGTCCTGTCCGAGAACTGTGGATGAAGATCCAGGAGCAGACAAACAAGTGGTTGCTGATACTGAGCCTGGCAAGGTGATATGCAACAACGGAAGGAACCTTGTTGTAGGTATAGGCCGAGACATTTTTTTGCACATCCCTTGCCTTGTGCACGTGCTTAACCTGGTGAAGAAAAGGTTCCTAACCAACTAAGACCTGATGGAGCTGCTGCTGCAAGTGTGTGGCATATTTTCACAGTTATGGTGTTCACACCCTACTGCTGCTCATCTATGTTTGTTTTACCCAGCAACTGCCTCATATGTTATATGTGATCTACTAGGTCTTCCACTTATTGAATTCAAGCTCCAGAATGCCTGGGTGAGGTTGAAGTAATGACTAACAGCAGTTCACAACCAACGACTGGCCACCATGAGGGAAGTTCAATGTTGTACTGCTTTCAGTATGTCACCATTATGGCCAACGCTGATGACGCCATAACAAGTGCAATATTTCCATATTTTGCTAGCTTTTGTTATTGATGATGTAATAGTGGCACAGGATGAAGAAGAGGAGAAGTAGATGCCAAGTCAGTTCACACAAGGCTCACAGGGTGGGTTGCTGTACCAGTGGTCAGGTACTACACTGTCCAACCAGGGGACACTTTTTGAGGTTGAGGTGCAGGGTGACCGCCGGAGTAGCTCACAAACATCACAAGAGCATGGCATGGGAGAGGAGGAGGAGACAGAACAGCTTGTCGTTGCCTCTTGGCAGCCAGGCCCACATTAGCCAGTACCTGTGAAATGACCCATTTCCCCAGATACTAGCTCCAATTACTGGAGCATCCTGCTGGATCCATGCTACAAGAATAATGTAGCGTCTTTAATTCCCCATCTAGAGCGTGAAACCAAATTGAGAGAGTACAAGTGCAAATTGGTGCAGGCACTAAACATATAGAGCTTAGAGGCAGCAGGGGGAGTAGGAACACCAGGAACACCAACACCACCTCGGGAAGGAGAGTGAGCCTGGCCACAATGTGGTTGATTCTCTTTATCTTCCACCACTATCATATATGGCAAGTGGAGCCGGGAGACAGACTGACTTGCATGGTGAAGATTTTCTCTCCACAGGTTTCATGGAATGATAGAACCACCTCCGTTCAATTTCTGGATGGGAAAATTGGCCAGATGTTTCACTCTATGCCTTGAAGGTGCTGTCCTGTGAAAAGAACCCCCTGTTCATCACCACCGGTGGTGTCATTACCCACAAAAGGATCCGGCCATCTACAGCCAACTTGGACACCCTCACATTCATTAAAATGAACCAGGCATGGATCCCACATGACTTGGGTGTGCCAGCATCTGAAAAAGTTGTGAGAGAGTGAAATACCAAAGTACCTGATATTTAACTTGAACTTGACAAATTCTGCAGTAGCTGTGAGAGGAAGGTTTTTTTCATTTATCCATTGCTTCTTTTACTCTTATGAGAATAACTGGGCCCCTCAAACAGTCGCCTGCTTACTGGGAACACCCTAAACAGTGGCCAGTAACTGGGTGTTGGTTCCTTCAAAGTGTAGGCACATAACAAGACAGACAAACAAATAATACAAATGGGAGAAGAGAAGTAAACAGAAGTGCTGATAAATATCAAGATAACCACCAAAAGAAAACTAGCAAACAACTTGTTTAACCAGCAAGTGATGATGGTGCACAAGGGGAATATATTAGAGACACAGTTATACAAGCTATGAGAATATCAGGGTCTAATCACCCACAGCGCCTTTCACCACAGTGAAATTTTTTTCCTAGTATTAGCATGAACATGTTGAACCTGAACTTTGACCAACTCGATCATTACTGAAGGTGACATCATAGTCCTGGCCTCAACTGCCTTTGACCTGTCGTCACAGTTCACCTGCTCTATATTTACCATCGCATAGGTCACATGGTCATGGCTGGTGTGATTTTTGGAGAGGAGAGGAAAAGCTCCTATACTCCCCTACTACAAGTAACAGGTGGGAGTCGGCTCTGACTTTAACAATCAGCTTACCTGAGGTGGTCCCACCCCTGGTGACATGGACACAGGGGCGCACCTGCCATGAGGCAAGTTGAGATTCTCGCCTCAGGCGGCGCGTTTCCTGCTGGGCAAGGGGGCGGCATCGGGCTCCAGCTGGCCTGCACATTCCCCCACCTGCTGCATTCACCCGCCCGCTGCCGGCACATGTATCTGCCCACCGGCGACACTTCCCGATGGCCGCTGGCCCGGCACATCCCCCCACCAGCCAGCCGGCACATCGATCCTCCCGCCGGCCGACACAGTTACCTGCCCGTCGGCACTGAATGTAAGAAAGGATCAAGCCACCCTGGACCGTCTAAAGCTGGAGAAGAAGTTGGAATCCCTGCTGGATGAGCTTGCTTTCTTGAGGAAAGTCCATGAGGAGGAGGTTGCTGAGCTTCAGGCTGCCTGTACCTGCCCGCCGGCCGGCATGTGCAGTCCCAGCCCAAAGTCCACTCCAGATACTCCCTCCGCTCCAGCTCCAATTTCCCCCTCCTCCGGCTCCGATTCCCACCCCCTCCTCCGGTTATTACTCCCCCCTACTCCAATCCCCCCTCCCGGCTCCATCCCCCCCGGCTCCGATTTCAGGCTCCATCCCCCCCGGCTCCTGGTCCCCTGGCTTCGGTCCCCTGACCCCGGCTCCGGTTCCACTACATGACGGTACGCTGTATGCATTTTATACTACATGGCGCTACGCTGTATGTATCTGTTTTATACTACATGGCGGCACGCTGTATCTATTTTCTACGCTGTATCTGATATATTACAGAAAAATTATATAAATAAATGTATTTATAAATGTCTTTAAAGGTAGAATCTTGTAGAGGTTCTAAAAAGAATATAATTATATACATATAGCAGAAGGATGTAGCCTCAGACACTGATGGTCACATTGACACATTAACCACATTTCCCACCCAGTAGCCATGTAAGGGGAGTGATACATGTAAGGGATGTAAAGAAGTACGGAAACCCCATTACATTATCTTTCTTATCAGCGTTGAGCTGGTAAAATGGACATTTCTGTGAAATTCTTCATATTTTCTCTTCTGGAACTTGTTGTACAAACCGGTAAGAAAATTATAAATTTGTATCACAATAGGGGAGACTTATAATTTTTTCTTTCTAATTTTAGTGTAAAAAAGTTGCACATTCAATAAAATATTGAATTGTACATTTCTTCATAAAACTGGGATGGAAAATGTAATACAGGTTTGTTCTTAAGTTGAATTTGTATGTAAGTGGGAATTCTATATTTTACAATTGTAGCCCTAGTCAAATCTTTTTTTGATTTGGATTTTAAAAATGTTGGGTTGTAATAAGAACCAGGATTAATAATAAATATTAATTGCAGACACCTCTGATAACTATTAAAGCTGTTTATTGTAGCCTGAGGCTAAAGTACAGTAAATTGCCAACATCCAGAGGTCCGTTTGTAACTAGGGGTTGTCTGTAGGTTGGTTGTTCTTAAATAGGGGACTGCCTGTATAGTGTATTCCTGAAGGGCGGCCATGATGGCAGTACCAGTGGTTCTGTATATAGCTCAATGTGGGGGCTGCTGGTGCTGTATTTAATAAATTAAGGGGGTCGTGGGGTCGATGGGGTCTTTCTAAATCATTTAGTGTCATAGTTCTGTATGTGACAGGGTATAGAATGGGAGCCCCAAAATTCCTAATGACAGTACGGTCTTCTTGTATACAGTAGGGGATCACACTTAAACTTTAAGAGATGAAGGTAAGTTCTCTTTTCTGTTCCGCCCTACAAAAAAGCATGTCCGTAGAGCCTTGTATGCTGCCTTAAAATGTTTTTTATTTCTACAAAAGTCAAATAAATAAAATGTTTGGTTTTATTTTAAGTTTAAAATCAGTTTCATTTATGTGAAACTTTTTACAATCAAAAAAAAAATAGGCAAAAATGAAGAATCAAAAATGTTCTTAATTTAAAAAAAAAACTTTTATTTTATCTTCTTCCTTTGAACCCACATTTATGTAAGTGTTTAAAAAAAGATATTTTGAAATAACTAAAAGAGTTCCTGACTTGGTTTGAAAAAGGCTCATGTGGAGCCGAAACGTCGCTGTACTATGGAATAAATGTAAGATAATTACAGCATAAAAAATATAAGAAAACAAGAAAAAGTCAGAAAGAACATGTACAAATTCACAACCGCAACTTTGTCTTACTAAGAAAAAGAATATAAATCTTATCCATTTTAATCTGCTTTTCATTGATTATTAATGATAATTTGGAATTAATTAAACAAAAAACTAAAACAAAAAAAATAGATGACAAGGGCTGAATGTTATTTTTAATTTATTTCATCCCTTACATTTTATTTTTTTATATAAAACTAGTTTTTTCATTAAAATCTGCATTTCTTTTATTCTAATTGTACAATTGGGGAGATTTGTTTTTCATCAGTAAGACACATTTATCTTCTATTCCAGATGTGCTAAGTGTCGCTAATGACATTTATTGTTTCAAATTGTTAACAATTTGCAATTGGGGTTTATCATAACCTTTTTTTTTTCAAAATGTTTTTCAAAAATATGTCTGATATACAGAAACATATATGTACAGCAGTCCCCGGGTTATGTACAAGATAGGTTTGTTCTTAAGTTGAATTTGTATGTAAGTCGGAACTGTATATTTTATTATTGTAGATCCAGACAAAAAATTTTTTGCCCCAGTGACAATTGGATTTTCAAAATTTTTTACTGTAATGGGACCAAGGATGATCAATAAAGCTTCATTACAGACACCTTACAGCTGATCATTGCAGCCTGGGACTATAGTAACATCCAGAGAGGTCACCAGAGGCCACAGTGGTCAGAGGGGTCCGTCTTTAACTAGGGGTTATCTGTAAGTCGGGTGTCCTTAAGTAGGGGACCGCCTGTAACAATATTTTTTTTTAGCAAACAATAGAATTTATAATAAAATATGGTAAATCTGGCAATACTAGAAAAATAAAATAAAGAGATAGCATAAAATGCATTCTGTAGCAATTCTTTTTAATGTAAAAACTTAATTAGAATCAAACCAATGACAAAAAAAGGTCGAAGAAAATAATTTTGTACTTGAAAATGCATTATGAGTAGTCCTTTAACGACCTATAGATCGATTTTTGTATTCGCATTTTTTTTACTCATCCCTTTCAAAAGCCACTTTTGAAACTTTTTAAATTTGGAATTTACAGAACTGTACGGGGGGCTTGTTTTCGGCAGTACAAATTGAATTTTCCACTGGCACAAACACATTTGGGCCATATTCTAAGTGGCTTTGTTTTTATGACTATTACTGTATGATCCAAATGGCACATCCTCATTTTTCTTTGGATCAGTAATTTGTTAAAATAATAAAAAAAACTTTGATATAGCCATAACATTATCATATTTCAGCATCTGGAGTAAAGTGCTATTTTTTTGGGATGAGCAGATGATTTTATTTTCGTTTTAAAATTTCATTGATGGCAAAACTGCAAAAATGTGTTGATCTGGTCATTTGGGCGATAATTATTTTTATATTTTGAGTCATAAGAATTCCTAATGTGCGTTCTAGGAAAATGGGAGGTGAATTTAATATTTTAAAGTCTTTAAAATTTTTGGATAGCTTATACAATATAGAAGAGTATTACTGTATTGCAGTATATGGGAAATATAGGCAGTCCCCTACTTAAGAACACCCGACTTACAGATGACCCCTAGTTACAAACGGACCTCTGGATTTTGGTAATTTGCTGTACTTTAGTCCTAGGCAACAATAATCAGATGTAACAGTTACCAAATGTGTCTGTAATGAAGATTTATTGTTAGTCCTGGTTCTTATAACAATCCAACATTTTTAAAATCCAATTGTCACAGAGACCAAAAAAATTTTGACTGGAGCTACAATTATAAAATATACAGTTTCAACTTATATACAAATTCAACTTAAGAACAAAACTCCAGAACCGATCCTGTACCTAACCCGAGGACTGCATGTACACTGCTTCCCTATTACAATTTGGGTGGAATAGAAATCATGACTGCAGAGTCTCCCAATCTTTGTCCGAAATCCTGACATTCTCACCTCCTAGTGCTGTCATGAAGTTGCGATGTTTGCTGCGCCCATTACAGCATCGATCACTTAACGGCAGGTGTCTAAATGTCCCAACATACAGTTTTTGCCATATTTTAGTAAGAGGTTAAAGGTGTCGGAGACCTTGTTTTTTAATATCTTTTCTTAAAGGTGTTTCATGTATTCAGGTTTTTATTAGCTATTTCATTTTTATTATAAATTAATAAGAGCAATATACAAAAAAATAGAGTTTTTTATAAAAAAAAAACAACTATACAAACGTTTTATCCATTCGTACAATGAAGACTGCTGTAAAATAGCGATTAAAATACGATATAATATAACATGGCAAAACAAAGAATTTAATTTCTCAAAAGATTAAAATTTTATTTTTAGTATTAAAACATGATAAAACCTATATAAATTAGGTATCACTGTGATCGTAGCCCAACAAATAAAAGTGAGGTGCTATTTGCACCACACAAGAAAAGATGTAAAAAATAAAACGTAGGAATATGGTGCACCTGTGGTTTTTTGGCAATTCTACCACATGTGGAATTTTTTTCCCGCTTCCCTGTACAATGAACAAAATAAAAAATGATGCCACTAGAAATTACAATTTGTCCCGCAAATAACAAGCCCTCCTATGTCTCTGTAAATAGAAAATACAAAAAGATTGTGGAAAGAGCGAAGTAAAAAAAACGGAAGTTCAAACCTGGAAAATTGCCTCGTAATAAAATATAATATATAATATAATAATGGTAAATATGTGATGTGTGTTTTTTAACTCATAAAAGACTCCTGGGGGGGACACTTCCACAGTTTTTCTTTTTTTTTAATTACATTTTTTAACTTTTTTTTTTAACTTTTTTGTTTTCATCTGTAACTGGGGCATCTATAAGAGTTATATGTCCCGTGCTACATCTGTATCGATACCTTCAGTCCCCTGCTAATTCATGCTTCTGTTATCACATGGTATCGAGCTATATACATAAATACTACTATTATTCTTCTACTTGCAGCAGGACAACACGGCACCAGCAGGACAAAGAAGCCATTACTGAAAGCTGAAGTGGGCAAATCGGTGACTATATTATGCCCCATTGTTCCTCATGTGTCTTCTTATACTGTAACGTGGACTTTTGACTTGGAGACCGAAACTCTTGTTCAACACAAATATTATGAAAATAGAATTCAGTTTAGACTAAATAAACTGAATATGACAATTAGTAACCTGACAGAAGAAGACTCGGGTATATACAGCTGCCACGTGGAAAGTGATAAAAAAGTAAGATACATAGGAGCCATACTGGAGGTGATTCCAATATCATCAAGTCCTCCTAAAGGTAATGTTATGTAACTGTGCTGAAATATTATCTATATATCTCCATACATTGTGTAAACATTTACAGATTGATTCACACCTCAAAACGTGCACATTGAAGGCCGTGTATATTCTGATAAATCACATTGGGGCACATTTACTTACCCGTCCTGTCGCTTTCCCCCGCCGAGGATTCTGGTCTGCCGCGATTCACTAAGATCATGCGTCCAATTTCCTGCATCTGTCGCTTCCCCTGCTGAGTTCCGCCGGAGTTCACCTTCTTCTTCCCGGTGCATGTGAGTGCTGATCTTGCGACTCAATTTGCTTTTTAAATTCCGTGGTTTGTCCAAATCAGTTGGGTTGTCCGACATCCACGTCCCCGATTTGTGTTGCATGCAAGCCGGCGCCGATGTGCCCCAATCCGATCGTGTGTGCCAAAAACCCGGGGCAATTCAGGGCATAATGGAAAAAAATGTGAAGCACAACAAAAATGCAGCATTTGGTCCCTTAGTAAATGTGCCCCATTATGTGTAGTACACAGCAGACATCGGTGTGACCATACCATCTTCAGGATCACATTCTTTGTTCTGATTTTTTCATAATTTTATTTTTAGATCCTGATGAAAACCAGTCTTACTCTATTTTCTACGTAATCATTGGGCTGGAGGCGTTAATTATTGGCATTTTACTTGCATTGTACCTCAAAAACTGTCTCTCAGGTATGTATCTCTCTCTCGCTGTATGGTATGGCCACACATGAAGCTGAAAACCAACCAACCCATGAAGACCAATGGCTGAGAGACTGAGGTGAGACTGAGGTATAGCTAAGGTTTACCAATAGAGTTGAGCAGCCATTGGGAACCATGTGTGGTTAGGTCCATGGACAGGGAAGTCATTGTATGGTCTGGTCATAACCTCAATCCTATTCTCCACCCATCGGAGTCTTATAAGGGGAGGACTGACCTTAAGAACACGATTTCCATTCTGCATGAATTTTGAAAATTCTCTTAAACATATTTATTTTTATTTTTTTTTTAGATTCCTACAAAAATAAAAAAGTAAGTAAAGATCTTTCTGCATTTGTGTGTTAAACATGTAATCTGTTCCATCATCTTATTTATAATACGATTTTAGAGAACCATTGATGGTTGTTATTTGCTTCTTATCTTGGTCTCATGGTCTTTTGCTGTCTATATGATTAGTAGCATCGTTTTGAGCATAAGCTGATGAGTAATGTAGGACAGGCTGTTTGCTAGAGATTTCTCAACCTCTTTTCAACATGTATACATGGCCTCCTCTGGGAGCTCCCGATTCTGCCCGGTACAGTTCTAAGAACACAAAGAGATTTGGATAACATGGTGAAGCAGGAATCTGTCCGTCCTCTTCTACCATTCAGCTCAGCTGCTGCTGAGGTTTGTGGGTGCAAGGTGATGACCTCATTGTGACAACAGGCAGGGATTACCAGCAGCGGCCACTATAGATGGAGCATTATAAGTGGGGGCCACAATGGGGGCATTGTAAGTGGGCAGTATCTAAGACCATGTGTTGTGCTGTGAGGGGAAGTAAAAAAATCTGATAAAGTATCACCACCCCCTTATGGGTCATAAATTGTTATTATAAGGTGTTTCTAAATGTATAAACTCTGAAACCTCACCCTACTTTGATGTTACAGCGTAAGGATGAGGTGGAACCCCCTCAGGAGCTGTGTTATGCTGAGGTCCGAACAACCAAGATGAATCAACGGCCTAAGCAAAAATGTGGAGAGGAGACGACCACATATGCACCGATAAAGCTCCGACAATAACGAGAAAGCTACTATAACTGCAAGGCTTAGGCCTGATGGCTGAGACCTCACCTACCTGGACAACCATGTGGACCACCACTTGTGATAGATGTGATTTTAGACTTATCTTTGATGCTCATGGTGAATTGCTCTTGGGAAGTACATCTTGGCTTCATTGTACATGTACCCAAGGCCCAGAACATGCGCACTAAGGCTTTGATGAAATACCCTAGCTTTATTGAATACCCTCACATGCCCTGAGAGTACTTGCCCTGGGTAAATATATGTTTTTTAAAAAAAAATTGTGGCCCCATACAACACCTATAGGGCTATTCTGTACACCAAACTAATCCATATATACCTGTGGGGCTTTTAGTATCAGAAATCCCGAAGTTTATTTAAAGGTACAGTGATTTTGGGACACTGTAATATGGAGAATGGCCCCCATGCTAGTACTTCTATTTACATTATCATTGAGAAAGAATTGTTACCTCTTAAACCCAACTACACATTTCAATAAAGTTATCAATATTTGTTGAACCATTGTAAGGTATTGGCTCAAAATGAAGTAACGCTGACCTCAATAATCCTCTGGTGAAGTTATCTACTTCCTAGTTCTTCTAAGTTTGTTAGTCCTCCAGATGCCCAGACAGTTACTTTGAATCTTTTGGCTGCTTCCAGTCCAACTAAACAAGTTCCTAGACTGTTCCGGCTCCGACACTCCACTCCTCAACTGGGTCCTCAACCAGGTTGGGTAAGCCTCAAGTGGTGCCTTCTGCTGTCTGCAACCAACTCACACAGTCCAGATGCCCAGAAAGATACTTTGAATCTTTTGGCTGCTTCTAGTCCTTCTAAACAAGTTCCTAGACTTTCCCGCCTCTGACACTCAACTCCTCCACTGGACCCTCAGCCAAGTTAGGTAAGCCTCAAGTGGTGCCTTCTGCTGTCTGCAACCAACTCACACAGTCCAGATGCCCCGAAAGATACTTTGAAACTTTTGGTTGCTTCCAGGTCTACTAAACGAGTTCGTAGACTGTCCCGCCTCCGACACTCCACTCCTCCACTGGGTCATCAGCCAGGGTTGGGTAAACCTCAAGTGGTGCCTTCCACTGTCTGCAACCAACTCACACAGTCCTGATGCCCAGAAAGATACTTTGAATCTTTTGGCTACTTCTAGTCCTTCCAAACCAGTTCCAAGACTTATATCATAAAAAGGTTCCTAGATGCCTACACTCTCTTGTAGATATAAGTCATTAGTTGGTAAACCTTGTTATTAAGACTAGATACTTGTTCTAGTTTGAATGTTCAACGAAAAGCCACGATTATTGGTATAGTAATTCTTTACGTATATACGGCGCTGCACAGAACTTGCCAACTCAGTCCCTGTCCCCAATGGGGCTCACAATCTAATTAACCTAGCAGTATGCTTTGGAGTATGGGAGGAAACCAGAGGACCCGGAAGAAACCCACGCAAACACGGAGAGAGAACATACAAACTCTTTGCAGATCTTGACCTGGATGGGATTTGAACCCAGTGCCTCTGTTTTCATAATCCACCATACTTCTCTTCTTAGTAACCTTCTCTGTCTATCCTCCCGATTAAAGGGTAGAAGGATTTGTTCTATTCCAGGATATGTTAATACACTCGACTTACCCCATGAACTTCTGTAATGTGATTTATGAGGTGTTGGGCTCCGTTTCCAGTTTTTATTGAGTTCTTGTGTCCCCGATACCGTGTAAATAGTGACCGTATAGTTTTCCCTATGTAAAAATTTTTCAGGGGCAGAAGATGATATAGACCACATATGTAGATCTGCAAGTGATGAATTGATTTAACGGTACAGGCAGTCCCGGAGTTACGTACAAGATAGGTTGCATAGGTTTGTTCTTAAGTTGAATTTGTAGGAAGTTGGAACTGTGTATTTAATAATTGTATCTCCAAACAAAAAAAAAAATTGCCCCAGTGACAATTGAATTTTCAAAATTTTTTGCTGTAATTGGACCAAGGATTATCAATAAAGCTTCATTACAGACACCTTACAGCTGATCATTGCAGTCTGGGGCTATAGTAACATCCAGAGAGGTCACCAGAGGTCACAGTGGCCAGAAGGGTCCGTCTTTAACTAGGGTTCATCTGTAAGTCAGGTGTCCTTAAGTAGGGGTACTGTACTTTAAAGGGAACCTGTTACCAGGAGACCCATTTTTAGCACTCCCCCAGTCCCCACAGAGCATAGTACATACACTGCCAAAGTGTTTTTGTATAAAAAAAAATAGGTTTTACAGAAAAAAATATATGTTATATTGTACCTTTCTGTGTGACTAAGCACTCGTCCCCTGGGAGTGGCTGGAAAGGAGCAGTTTCCCCCCACCCTTGGGAAACTGCTCCTCCAAGTGACCTTTTCAAATATATGAAAAAACCCATCATTTGGCTTAGCGACGCCCCCTGCTCCTCTACAGCCAATCCTGAGTGAGGGGAGTCATTCATATATTTGAAAAGGACACATGGAGGAGCAGTTTCCCAAGGGTGGGGGGGAAACTGCTCCTTTCCAGCCACTCTTAGGGGACGAGTGCCTAGTCATACAGCAAGGTACAATATAACATATCTTTTTTCTGTAAAACCTTTTTTTTTAATAAAAAAAACACTTTGCAGTGTATGTACTATGCTCTGTGGGGACTGGGGGAGTGCTAAAAATGGATCTCCTGGTGACAGGCTCCGTTTAATTTTCGCACCTCCTATTTCATCTATAACAGTCAAGTTGGGTCTGTATTAAGGGCTTTTTCTACTTGTGAGCTCTTCTGCCTGTTCTTTAAAAATTTCTGCATCATTATGTATCCATCTTAACAGCAAATATTGTCCATATGGGAAAGCTTCACATTCTTCACATGTTCAAGGTCACAGCTGGAGAAATGCAAAAATGAAATAAAAACTTATAGATTAAAATCACCCGCTTTCACTATACGTGATATAAAAATAAAGAGTAAAAATCATAAACGTGTCGCATCCCAAAATCTGTCAAAATAATAACAACTATTCCCAGCATTAAACCCTGTAACATAAATAGCGCTAAAATGTCTGAAACAGCACTTATACGCCATTTTGAAACATATAAAAAATGTAGGGGGACATTAATCATAGTGGGTCTCAGGTTCGCCTATTTTTGTGCCTGGTTTGCTCTTCTTTTTGGCTCCTGATCTATGATGGATCTGGTTCTGCCTTAGTAAATGCACTTTGGAATTGTCGGATGTCCCATTCATTTGCGCCTAAATTTGCGCCAAATTTGTCTCAAATTGTTAGATCTCATTTGTGAGCAATAATGAAAGGAGACGGAGAAAAGGTGACAGAACGTTCAGGACGTCATCTCTGCACAAAAACTATCATTGTGATATAACTGCAGGACTAAAAGTTACAGAGCCCATTATGTTTATAATTTTTCCCCTTCGTTTATGTGTGCATTCTATTATGTGAACCCTAGGGGGTAGAATTGCTCATACAATATACATCAATACTACTGAATTGCAGTACATCCTGTTCCCTATTACAACCTGGTTTAATAATAATTGTAGATAATTATAGTGCCAAACCTCAATAAAAGCCCCTTCCCCCCCCCCCCGCCTGATTTCATCAAGGACTGATGTTTGGAGTGACTATGTCCGCCGTTTCAGCACTGATAGCCGCAGTTGTCTAGTGAATTGTCAGCTTTGTCAAAATAACAATAAAGGAGGGAATAGCACATCACAGCGAGGTTTTGGGTGTATGGGTCTGATTCCTCTCCATACAAGGCGGGTGACTCCTACATTATACAGCAGACACCCACCACTAACATCCCAGGAGGCCAGTAAGCGATAAGCTATTTGACATGTCCCCGGCTTCTCTGACTCCCAATGACTACAATGAGATATTCCTGTAGAATACAAAGAATGACCAAACTAGATAACATTAGATAACACTGACCCATCATTACATCACTGCTGACAATAGATGATGTCACAGATTATTTCCTCCCCCTCCCTGTACAATGACCTCTATATAAATAATACTGACCCATCATTACATCACAACTGACAATAGATGATGTCACAGCTTATCTGCTCCCCATCCCTGTACAATGTCCTCTATATAGATAACACTGACCCATCATTACATCACTACTGACAATAGATGATGTCACAGCTTATCTCCTCCCCCTCCTCCCTGTACAATGACCTCTATATAGATAATACTGACCCATCATTACATCACTACTGACAATAGATGAAGTCACAGCTTATCCCCTCCCCCTCCTCCCTCTACAATGACCTCTATATAGATAAAACTGACCCATCATTACATCACTACTGACAATAGATGATGTCACAGCTTATCTCCTCCCCCTCCTCCCTGTACAATGACCTCTATATAGATAATACTGACCCATCATTACATCACTACTGACAATAGATGAAGTCACAGCTTATCCCCTCCCCCTCCTCCCTCTACAATGACCTCTATATAGATAAAACTGACCCATCATTACATCACTACTGACAATAGATGATGTCACAGCTTATCTCCTCCCCTCCCTGTACAATGACCTCTATATAGATAACACTGACCCATCATTACATCACTACTGACAATAGATGATGTCACAGATTATCTCCTCCCCCTCCCTGTACAATGACCTCTATATAAATAATACTGACCCATCATTACATCACTACTGACAATAGATGATGTCACAGCTTATCTGCTCCCCCTCCCTGTACAATGTCCTCTATATAGATAACACTGACCCATCATTACATCACTACTGACAATAGATGATGTCACAGCTTATCTCCTCCCCCTCCTCCCTGTACAATGACCTCTATATAGATAATACTGACCCATCATTACATCACTACTGACAATAGATGATGTCAAAGCTTATCCCCTCCCCCTCCTCCCTGTACAATGACCTCTATATAGATAACACTGACCCATCATTACATCACTACTGACAATAGATGATGTCACAGCTTATCTCCTCCCCTCCCTGTACAATGTCCTTTATATAGATAACACTGACCCATCATTACATCACTACTGACAATACATGATGTCACAGATTATCCCCTCCCCCTCCCTGTACAATGACCTCTATATAGATAACACTGACCCATCATTACATCACTACTGATAATAGATGATGTCACGGCTTATCTCCTCCTCCTCCCTGTACAATGTCCTCTATATAGATAACACTGACCCATCATTACATCACTACTGACAATAGATGATGTCACAGCTTATCTCCTCCCCCTCCCTGTACAATGACCTCTATATAGATAACACTGACCCATCATTACATCCCTACTGACAATAGATGATGTCACAGCTTATCTCCTCCCCTCCTGTACAATGACCTCTATATAGATAACACTGACCCATCATTACATCCCTACTGACAATAGATGATGTCACAGCTTATCTCCTCCCCCTCCCTGTACAATGACCTCTATATAGATAACACTGACCCATCATTACATTACTACTGACAATAGATGATGTCACAGCTTATCTCCTCCCCTCCCTGTACAATGACCTCTATATAGATAACACTGACCCATCATTACATTACTACTGACAATAGATGATGTCACAGCTTATCTCCTCCCCTACCCTGTTCAATGACCTCTATATAGATAACAGTGACCCATCACTACTGACAATAGATGATGTCACAGCTTATTTCCTCCCCCCTCCCTGTACAATGACCTCTATATAGATAACACTGACCCATCATTACATCACTACTGACAATAGATGATGTCACAGCTTATCTCCTCCCCCTCCCTGTACAATGACCTCTATATAGATAGCACTGACCCATCATTACATCACTACTGACTATAGATGATGTCACAGCTTATCCCCTCCGCCTCCCTGTACAATGACCTCTATATAGAAAACACTGACCCATAATTACATCACTGCTGACAATAGATGATGTCACAGCTTATCTCCTCCCCCTCCCTGTACAATGACCTCTATATAGATAACACTAACCCATCATTACATCACTACTAACAATAGATGATGTCACAGCTTATCCCCCCCCTCCCTGTACAATGACCTCTATATAGATAACAATGACCCATAATTACATCACTACTGACAATAGATGATGTCACAGATTATCCCCTTCCCCTTCCTGTACAATGACCTCTATATAGATAAAACTGACCCATCATTACATCACTACTGACAATAGATGATGTCACAGCTTATCCCCTCCTCCCTGTACAATGACCTCTATATAGATAACACTGACCCATCATTACATCACTACTGACAATAGATGATGTCACAGCTTATCTCCTCCCCCTTCCCTGTACAATGACCTCTATTTAGATAACACTGACCCATCATGACATCACTACTGACAATAGATGATGTCACAGCTTATCTCCTCCCTCTCCCTGTACAATGACCTCTATATAGATAACACTGACCCATCATTACATCACTACTGACAATAGATGATGTCACAGCTTATCTCCTCCCCCTCCCTGTAAAATTACTTCTATATAGATAACACTGACCCATCATTACATCACTACTGACTATAGATGATGTCATAACTTATCTCCTCCCCCTCCCTTTACAATATCCTCTATGAATCACTGATGTACAATGTTCCATCTGTTTTGCAGGGCCCGGATGTCCTGAATGTCCATCAGTCTCATCATCCTTATTCTTATTCTTCCCTTTCATTTGATTATTGCAGTAAAGACATTTTGAAAATGTACCCAAATATTATAAAAATGTCCTTGTAAGTTGGTACGCCCTGTTTTTTCATTTCACCTGTCGGCTTTGCTGTATAATCTGGGGCAAATGTGCAGAGACATCTCATTCTTATTAGAGTGTTAGTTCACTCTACTGAGGTGGTACCTAGTGGAGCAGCATTGTACACACATATTAGACTTAGTATACACAACCCCTGACACCCCCAGGTCTCTGGATGTTATATTCCACCTATAGGATTACAATAATATAGTGTAACATAAACAGATGACTAAATGCAGATAGGACATGATATGAGATGAAAGTCCAGCTAGATATTTGTGTCTGCATCAACACTAGCATTTCCGTGAGATCTCACCACACATAAGCCACAGATGTAGCAGCCATAGATCCTGTGCCTTATGAAGAGGAACCTGTAACTTTATTGACATGTTGTGTGGTCTGCAGACGGCATGTTATCGAGGAGGAGAAGTCAAGAAGGTCTCAGTTTAGCTAACACTTTTATTCTTGTGTTTCTAACTTGATGTCCACCACTAACCACCAGCTACTTTTCGTAGTTACCCTCTACATGTGATATATAACACTTTGCTCAACTGCAAAACAAGCAACAACATATCTGATGTGACTGATCAATGGTTAAATTATCAATTTCCCAACAGCCCTTGCATCTTAGATCTAAAGCGTTTGCATCGTACATTTATGTCCATGGGCTCTCGGAGTATTTACTTATTCAAGTAGGCGATGAGCGTGCCTTTCTCTTGACTGTTTTGTGCCTGAGCCCCTGGTTCTTCACAGATGTTTCTTGGGCCACCCAAGTCAGCTGCCCCCTATACTGGCACTTTCTGAACTATGACCTGAAGATCTTGTTACAGCAAAGTCTAAATGACTGTATAGGGGTTTAAGGGTGAGTAATGATGGGTTGTTCCGACAGAATTGTTGGAGTAGCACAAAACCCAACAAGTGGTCCACATCCCATTGTCTTTAACTTTCTGAAGTGCTCTTTAATGTCAAATTGAAATGGAGAGGCAGAACTGTGGTACTGCAGTCTTTGGTGGATCCATGGATCCAGTTCAATTCTTGCCTGACCTCAAACACCAAGGACACATAGGCCAAAAACAATGAATCATGGAGCCACCTAACATGCAGATGTTTGTGTGTACAAGGACCTACTCCACACCTACTCACACTGGAATTTCTAGTAAACTGTTGTTATGGCCAATAGTATTACAGTATTCTATTCATACTTTTTTGATGACCCTACAAACTAGAATGGCTCTGGTCACTAAAATTAAGTTTACCATCCACCAATACCCCCAAGTCCTTTCCAGCTCCAGTTTTACCAAGTAATTGACTCTTTAGAACATAATTATACTTTTTGTTTCCATGGCCCAAGTGCATAACTTTACATTTACCTACATTAAATCTCATCAACCATTTCTCTGCCCACAAAGATTCCATCAGATTAGTCTGACAGGACCGATCTCTCATAAACCCGATGCTGACGCTGGGTTATAAGGTTGTGCACAGTGAGATACTCCAGGATAGCATCTCTAACAAACCCCACAAATATTTTCCCCACCACAGCAGTTAGACTCACGGGTCTGTAGTTTCCAGGATCGCTTTTTGATTAGGTTAGTTAGGTTAGTGCTGGGAAATTAACCTGAGTGCCGCAAGGGCCTGTTGGGTTGACGACTCAGTGAAGCAATCCACTCCCCTCTCCCACCACATGGACAGCCTATAGGAAAAACGAATCGCACCGAAGTGTAGGGAAAAGCTCAGTATTTAGGGGGGAATTGTGAGGGTCAAAGTAATGATTATGTGTCCATAATAATTATATGTTTTATGATTGTATACATGTGCCCTTTGCCCTATATTTTTGTACTCAGTCTGTTATGAAATACAGAGCTTTTCCCTTACATCAGTTCTAACCAGACATGCAACTGTCAGCGAAACTCAAGTCTTATGATCAAAAAGCAGATGTTTGTTAAGAATAGCATCAGCATCCAGACTAGCGGTCGATTTACTGTAGACAACGGTGACTGGAAATTCCCCTGGCATAGCAACCAAGGCCTAGTTTTGAGGACCAATCAGCAGGGGTCGGGGGCCAGACATATATGCTTAGCTATAACCAATTATAATGATTTTAATGTATGTAACCACACCTTTTTGTAAGGGTATAAGAAGCTATGTATCAGGAAATAAAGACGCAGTTCATTTCTCTTTTCTGTACGGCAAGTTAGGAGCATGAACTTAGGATAAAACAGAACTTCAGTCTTCTGTCTTTTCTTATCAAAACGTGCACGCATGCTCAAATAATTTGGGGTGTCTGAGAGAAGAGTGTAAGGCGGTCTTACGCTGCCCCGAAAGTCCGGCAAACTTTGTTTAAATTCATGGGTTCAAATCACGGAAGGGATACACCATGGCATGCAGTAGGATCCCCAGGCTTGTCATCACATCGGCCGATATCTTACTACACTTCCTGCCTCCTTGGATTATCGCCATTACTACCAGCACAAGGTTTTCATTACCCACAGTCTAGCTGGGTCCTGTGCCTTCCATTTGTCATCTCTCCATCTAAATACATAAATTATTTTCCACACGAGGTCAAGATCTACCCCTTGGCCCCCTGGGGCGCCACATATTTTGTATTTTCTTAACCAAATCCCAGAGGATTATTGTTTACAATTTTAGGCCCCAGTATATAAAAAAGAACGTAGCTGAACTGGAAGGAGTACAGTCAAGAGCAACTAAGGGAATGGATGGACCAGAATACAAGGAGAAACTACTAAAGTTTGGGTTATCCAGTGTAGAAAAAAGTCGAAGGGGAACCTTGCCCCTTTGCTCCCTGAGGCAAACTATAGAAAAATGCCCCCACCCCCTCCCCATTTCCAAATTCCCTTTATTCTTGAAGCCAGTACAATTAGTAGTACAAAATGTATTCCTTTAAAAATATATATATATATGCCATATTTTGATTATCATAACTTTATTAGCTAATGTGAACCCATCATCTCCACTACATCTGTCCAGTTCAGATCCATCACAACTCTCCATGGTGGACAGATGAAGCAGAGCTACGGTACAGAGATGTAGTAGAGGTGGACAGCTAAAGCCTTAGCCCTGCTACATCTGTCCACAGTAGACAAGGAGCGTATGGGAATGCTGGAGACACCGGAGACACAGGAGCATCTGGGAATGCTGGGAACACAGGAGCCTCTTCAGGAACAGTTTTGGAAATCTTGGTACGGAAACCATGGAAGTTCCTTTGGAAACCGAAGATAGAGCTTTCACTAAAAGGAAACAATGCTGAAGATCCGGCGAGGAAGGAAGGGAGGTGCCAGATTATAAGGGCTGAGCCGGATTAGCCAGCGCCAATCAGGAGGACGCTGGCCTTTAAAGTCCAGGAGAGCCGGCGTGCACGTCCTAGGAGCGGGGGCAGGGAATCTGGGGACTGCCTGTATAATGCCTTTATTTTTATCTCTTAATGTATATCTGACTCTCACTTATTGTTAAAACCAAAATAAATACGATGGAATACGATACTACCTAGCATGGAATACGGCCCGGCCATGTATATGTTCGCATGAAACAGGCCTAAGGCCCTTTCCACACTTGTGAGTGTGATACGATGAACTCGCAAAATGTCCAAAGTGGCGCCTTTTTGCCACCTAGCAAGAAGAAAAAGTGATCAAAAGATCATAGACTCCAAAATGGTAGCAACCTCATTTTGTTCTTCAAAAAATGACGCCTTGCACCAGCATATGAAAAAGTTATTGGCATAATAAGGCAAAATGAAGAATTTTATTTTTGTAAAAAAAATTACATTTTTTAAATGTACTAAAACATAATAAAACCTCTATAAATTTGGTATCTCCGTGATCGAACCAACCAAAAGAATAAAGGATAGGTTTAAAAAAAGAAAATGGCGCAAATGTGTTTTTTTGTCAATTCATTTATGCTGAAGTCTTTCCCTGTCCGTAGAGTGAGACCTAGGTGGTGTTTATTTCCCTTTGTGTTTTGTGTGTCTGAACTTAGATTGCTGCTGTTTTGTGATTGATTGAGCCACACCCAGCTCCCTGCAGCCTAACTCTGACCAGCAAGGGTTATTGGAGTGAGGGATGGCTGATCCAGTCACCAGGTACATCTTTATATAGCTTTCCAGTCCCATTACATGTTGCTAGTTCTACTTATACCTTTCCCTATTGCTGATTGTTATTGCTTTCTATTCTGTGTATCCGACCTCTGCTACGTTATTCAACCTTCGCTAGTGATTCAATTCTGTACCTTTGACCAGGTTCTATCTGACTCCGTGACTATCTGTAGTTTGTCTCTCAGTGTCATGTATCTTGCAGTGAGTCCCCGTTTTCCCAGTCTCATTGCCTTGAAGCATTACTGTGTCCTAGTCTGAACACTGCTGTATCTCAGATCTCTTGTTACCTGTCCGCTCCACCATCCAGCAGCTGTCAGATGAAGTAAGTTGACCCTGTCATCTTGCAGGATCTACTCCAAATACGAAAAAGGTCACGGTCCAGCCAAAAACTCCAATTCAACAAGGCTTTATTTTACACGCATCAAAGAAGGTTCCAATACATTTTTTGCGTCTTAGTGTCTACGCGTTTCGAGCGGAGGCTCCGCTCTTAATCATGACAAACATATAAGGATATCTTGCAGGATCTCTCAAGGTCTGTTAGCAGTTGGTAGCCCGCAGGGACGTCGCCACTGTTTACCCAGTCTGACAGCTTGTGCCAAGTCTGGTTGTGTTTGCGCTGTTTGCGCACAGGTACGTGACAAATACCATGAAATAATGTATAATATCTATAAATATTTTAACTGTACAATAGTCTCTAAAATTCTCGTAAAATATATATGTAGCAGCCTTGAAGATTGAAGCCTTTGGCCAGATACCGCTCAGATATATTTAGATTTTTATTGACACCTCAACCACGTTTTCTGCCCAATAGCCAAGTAAGGGGAGTGATACACATAGATGATGTGACAAAGTACAGAAACGCCACCGCATTATCTTTCCTTTAAACGTTGCGCTGGTAAGATGGAACTTTTTGTGAAATTCTTCATATTTTCTCTTCTTGGTCTCTTCATCGGTAAGAAAATACATCACACAATGTCCTCAAACTGATTTTTATCTGAATAATATATTGAATTCCTAATTTTATAAGAATAAAGTGATTTTGAGGGGTAGTAGTGGTTGTGCTGGTGCCGTATATAATTGATTTAGGGGGTTGCTGGTGCTGTATATAAATTAAGATAGTTGTGGGGTCTATGGGGTCTATCTAATGTGTATCTGTATCTAATCTATATGTGATAATGTGTAATATGGGAAATTGTAATGCCTGTCAAAATTTAAGAATGTATCTGTATTTATGATATAATACAAAAATATTCTTGTATGAAGCCTTAAAGAAAAAAGCCTTTATAAAAATGTAATAAATGAAATGGTTAGTTGTTTTACAAGCTTTAAATCAGTTTTATTGATTTGAACCTTTTTATGATCAAAAAAGATTAAGAAAAAATACTTCAAAAAAAAAAAAACTCTTTCATCTCTTTAACGCAGACAAATCTTTTACTTTGCTTAAAAAATATAAAAATCTAAATACAGTTTTATTTTGCCATGAAGTGTATTTTAAAAATGCTTAAAAAAAATTTAAGTAAACCTAAGGAATTAGTTCCTTAAAAAAGTTTCTAACTTCTGTAAAATTCAATGAATGGAAAAGTGCATTTTGTGTTACCTAACATCTAATAACTTTAAGCACTGAGCATAAATAATAATAATTAAAAAAAATTCTGACATCTTAGCACATATATTGTTTTTTAATCTTCGTTCCATTGATTATGATCGGTCATTTTGGCCTGATCTTCAATATACGTTTATAAAAACAAAAAATAGGCAAGGGTTAAATATTTTCTTTAATTAATTTCATATTTTATATTTCATTATTTTAATTAATTAATTAATAAGTATGTTTATTTAATGGACATTGTTTTTTTTTATTCTAATTTTTCATTTACATTAAGCTTTTCCCTTACCATGAATTTTATAAATTAAAATTTTTTTTTAAAATATTTGTCATATATGCAAAGA
This sequence comes from Engystomops pustulosus, assembly GCF_040894005.1. Taxonomy (NCBI): domain Eukaryota; kingdom Metazoa; phylum Chordata; class Amphibia; order Anura; family Leptodactylidae; genus Engystomops; species Engystomops pustulosus. The sequence goes on along the minus strand of NC_092419.1, from coordinate 14,150,566 downwards.
CAATAATATTTTTTTTATCTAAATGTAGTAAATTCGTAATAAAGTACAATAAATTATTGGCAATACTAATAAAATTAAAAACTTTGAAATTGCCTAAATTGAATTCTAAAGCAACGTTTTAGAAAACAAATTATAATGAAGACATTTGGAAAATACAAGAACCTCGTAAAGACAGTCCCCGGGTTACGTACAAGATAGGGTCCATAGGTTTGTTCTTAAGTTTAATTTGTATGTAAGTTGAAACTGTATATTTTATAATTGTACTTCCAGGCAAAAAATTTTTTTGCCCCAGTGACAATTGGAGTTTCAAAATATTTGCCTGTAATGGGACCAAGGATTATCAATAAAGCTTCATTACAGACACCCAACAGCTGATCATTGCAGCCTGGGACTATAGTAACATCCAGAGAGGTCACCAGAGGTCACAGTGGGCAGAGGAGTCCATCTGTAACTAGGGGTCGTCTGTAAGTCGGGTGTCCTTAAGTAGGGGACTGCCTGTATTTTAATTTATGCACTCCCCTATATTGCTAGTGTAACAACCTGTGAAGACAGAGCATGGATAGAGCTCTGGTAGAACCCTTCTGGCTCATTAGCATAATTTTTAAATTTAATTTTGGAAGGAAGGAGGCCATGGGTAACAGATATAAGAAGATTACCACAGTCACTGAGCCTGGATCTATTTACCCGGTTTATCATGATGGATTTTTATGGTAGATTTCCTTGAACCCCTTCCCGACACCCTCCGTACTGTTATGCCGCACATCAGGAGAGGGCTCACAGCCTGAGCTCTATCCATACAGGTTGGGTAATTGCTGCATATTGCACATAGTACACACTGCACATAGTTTTGTTTGTACACATGGTACTAATTTTTTAAAATCTATTAAAACACAATAAAACCTATATAAATTTGGTATCCACATGATTGTACTGTCCCAAAGAATAAGGAGCGTCATTTGGAGCGTACAGTGCAAGTCATGAAAACAGAGCTCTCACGAAAATGGTGCAAATATTTTTTTTGGTCTATTTTCAATGCATTTGGAAATTTTTTCTTGCTTCCCAGTACATGTAGTGCAATATTAAATACTTACACTAGGAAGTACAATTTATTACGCTGAATTGAAGCCCTCATACCACTCTGTAAATGAAAAAATAAAAAAGTTATGAATTTTTCGAAGTTGGGGAGCAATAGACAGACAACCCATCTAATCAACCTACCAGTATGTTTTGGAGTGTGGGAGGAAACCAGAGGACCCGGAGGAAACCCACACAAACACGGAGAGAACATACAAACACTTTACAGATGTTGACCTGGATGGGACTTGAACCCAGGACCAAGGTTGTAGTGCTAACCACTGAGCCACTGTGCTGCCCATAAGCACATTGCATAGCCCCTCACACTCAAGACTGCAGGTGGAATCACCTATTGCCTCCTGTTGTACATTTCTTATTCTTCTTGACCTCCAGAATGATGGGAGAGGGGCTAAGGCAGACCGAAAAGAGGGTAACAGCAGGAAATGACTGTGTGGTGAATATAGTTGTGTGTGTGTGGGGGGGGGTCATATGCTAGATTTTTCTTTCAACCCATCCTGCATGGGACACCCCTTTCCCAAGCCTTATCTTAGCTGCCCCCAACCAATTATCTGCCCAGGAGGTCGAGCATCAAAGCCGCATCTTCCTTAAGAACTTCAAAAGAGTCTTTGGCCAATAACTTCATATACAAGTTATTAAATTATTGGAAATCCCAGCCAGATACCAGATACATTTCTGGGATTGGGGAAACAGAGAAAATGGGGTAGTCAATTCTGATTGGCTCCAGTCCATTGCCAAGTCATGTTTTTGCAATCTATATGGTATTGAAATATATTCAGAAACATTCCTAATTTTCTTCTACGAACAGCAGGACAACGCGACCCCACCAGGATGAAGAAGCCATCACTGAAAGCTGAACCTGGCGATTGGGTGACAATATTATGCCCCATCGCTACTGATACTCCCTTCACAGTAAAGTGGACTTTTGATTTTGAGACCGAAAGTCTTGATGGACACAAATATTACAAAAATAGAATGAAGATTAGTAAAAATTATAAGGAAATGACTATTAGTAACCTGACAGAAGAAGACTCGGGTATATACAGCTGCCATGTGGAAAGTGGTGGGACAACAGTGAGAGGTATAGGAGCCATACTGGAGGTGATCCCAACATCAGGTCCTTCTGAAGGTAATATTGTATGCCTCTGCTATAATATTATCTATACATCTCCATACATTGGGGGTCATTTACTAAGGGCCCGATTTGCGGTTTCCCGGCGTGTTACCCGAATATTTCCGATGTGCGCCGATTTTCCCTGAATTGCCCCGGGATTTTGGTGCAAGCGATCGGATTTTTTACGCATCGGCGCCGGCATGCACGCGGCGAAAATCGGGGGGCGCGGCCAAACGAAAACCCGACGGATTTGGAAAAACCGCATTAAAAAAAAAAAAAATGTGTCGCGAAAATTGCACTTACCTTCACCAGGTATAGGCCGGTGAATTTCAGGGCATTCTAGCGGACTTCAGCGCAGCAGCGCCACCTGGTGGACGGTGGAGGAACTGCCTTAATAAATCCCGTCCGGACCCAAATCCACCGCACAGAACGCGCTGCTAGATCGCAAATGGACCGGGTAAGTAAATCTGCCCCATTGTGTAGACATATTCACACCTTAGAACATGTGCACATTGAAGCCCCCTATGTTCAGGTCAATATCTCACATTATGTACAGTGCACCGTAGACATCTGTAAGGCCAAAACTTCTTCTTCATTTTTGTTCTACCTTTTTTTCAAATTTTTAGACTCTGATAAAAAACAGTCTTGCTCTATATGCTACATGATCGTTGGACTAGAGGCGTTAATTATTGGCATTTTGCTTGCATGGAACCTCAAAAACTGTCTCTCAGGTATCTATCTTCTGGAAATCTCTTTATGGCATGCTCATAAAAGAATCTAAAATCCCACCAACTCAAGTATAAGCCAACCCGAGTATAAGCGGAGACACCTAATTTTAACACATGAAACTGGGAAAACCTATTGACTTGAGTATAAGCCTAGAGTGGGAAAGGCATTGGTCACAGCCTCCAGCCAGTTTCTAGCTTGCCAGTCCGCTTCCCCGAAGTATATAGGTAGCCATTCTCCTGCCCCCAAGTATATAGCCTGGCAGCCCCGGTATATAGCCAGCCCGCCTGCCTGTGACCCTAGTATATAGTCAGCCTCCTGCCCCCAGTATATAGCCTACCAACCCCCTGCCCCCCCATCATATAGCTAGCCAGCTCCCTGCCCCAGTATATAGCCAACCAGAACATGCCCCCCAGTATATAGCCAGCCAGCACATGACCCCTGTATGTAGACAGCTAGCACAAGCCCCAAGTATAAAGCCAGCCAGTCCATGTCCCCCAATATTTATCCACCCAGCCCATGCCCTCCAGTATATAGCCTTCCAGACCACGCCCCCCAATATATAGCCAGCCAGCACATGCCCCCCATATATAGTCAGCCAGCCCCTAACTCCCACTATATAGCAACTCAGCTCATGCCCCTGCATATAGCCACCAACCTGCCCAGTATGCCCAGCACATGTAAGAAAACAAAACTCTGTACTCATCTTTCCAATGGCCCCCACAGGTTCTCCTCTTGACTGCTGTCGGCGGCCAGCGGCAGGTCCTTGTGTGCTTACAGTGCACACACTGTGACCTCAGCCGCTTGCTGACATCATAGTGTGTGCGCCAGCATTACATATGGACCTGTCGCTCCTGACACACACACACTATAATGTCAGCAAGTGGCACGGTGCGCAAGGAGCTGCTGCCGGCCGCTGGCGGTAATAAAGAAAAAGACCTGTGGAGCGCATCAGAAAAATGAGTGTTGATTTTATTTTTTTTATAGACCTCAGTATAAGCACATTTTTTGTGCTGAAAAACGTGGCTTATGCTCAAGTTTATACGATATATCTCAAATTTACCAACAAATGACTAGTGGGTCCCGCGCCAATCTTGAGCACATGTCTTCCATTCTGCATATTTCCATTAAAAATATTTACTTCTGTTTTAGGTTCTTCTGACAAAAGGAACAAAGTAAGTAAAGACCCGTCTGCATTTCTATATGATGTAAAAAGTAATCAGTTCCATCATCTCCTTGGGATTGTTGCCCACCAATTAGTAACTATCAGCCAGTCACTCAGACTGCCAACGAGTCCCTGGTTCTGTCCCATCACAGTTCCGAGGAAACAAAGGAAGTTGCATAAAATGGTACAGTAGGAATCAGTCCCCTTCTACAATTCCGCCCTCCCACCACTACTGAGGTAGACATTAGAGATGAGCGAACATACTCGTCCGAGCTTGATGCTCGATCGAGCATTAGCGTACTCGTAACTGTTCGTTGCTCGGACGAGTATTTCGCCCGCTCGAGAAAATGGCAGCTCCCGCCGTTTTGCTTTTTGGCGGCCAGAAACAGAGCCAATCACAAGCCAGGAGACTCTGCACTCCACCCAGCATGACGTGGTACCCTTACACGTAGATAGCAGTGGTTGGCTGGCCAGATCAGGTGACCCTGGGATAGACTAGCCTCTGTCTGGATGCCGCTAGGGAGAGAGCTGCTGCTGCTCAGGGAAAGCGTTAGGGTGTTCTATTAGCTTACTGTTAGGCAGGAGTGATTCTAAAAGAACCCAACAGCCCTTCTTAGGGCTACAATAACGTTATAATTTTTTTTTTTTTTTATTTGCAGCTAGTACCATATTGTGAGGAATTAGCAGGGGGACTTGCTACCGTTGTGTTTAGCTCTTAGTGACACACATATCCACCTCAAACACCAAAGTAGGAAAATTTATTAGGGGTTTGAGTAGAATTAGGCACAGTCTGCCAGTTTCTTTTTATTTTACGTTTATTTTTTTCATAACTCAGCGTCATCTCATCTGGCATAGTAGTGTGCTGTAATACTTGGCTAGAAAATAGCCATAGGAGAATACAAACGTCTTAATTACGCCTACAGTAGCGTTATATATATTTGATTTCTGGTTGATCTGCTGGTGGCTGTACTTGCTGCAGTGCATCTACTATCAAATTGGGAGCAATTTGGAGTCAGACTTGCGACCACTGTGTTTTAGTGACGCACATATCCATCGCAAAGACCGAAGTGGGAAAATTTATTAGGGCCCGGGGTTGTATTTCAATTAGGCACAGTCTGCCAGTTTCTTTTTATTTTACGTTTATTTTTTTCATAACTCAGCGTCATCTCATCTGGCATAGTAGTGTGCTGTAATACTTGGCTAGAAAATAGCCATAGGAGAATACAAACGTCTTAATTACGCCTACAGTAGCGTTATATATATTTGATTTCTGGTTGATCTGCTGGTGGCTGTACTTGCTGCAGTGCATCTACTATCAAATTGGGAGCAATTTGGAGTCAGACTTGCGACCACTGTGTTTTAGTGACGCACATATCCATCGCAAAGACCGAAGTGGGAAAATTTATTAGGGCCCGGGGTTGTATTTCAACTAGGCACAGTCTGCCATTTCCTTTTTTATTTTACGTTTATTTTTTTCATAACTCAGCGTCATCTCATCTGGCATAGTAGTGTGCTGTAATACTTGGCTAGAAAATAGCCATAGCAATAGGATAGCATCGTTTGGTTTTAAAAACTAAAAAACACAAAAAAAAAACAAAAAAAAAAAGGTAAAAAAAAAATACAAGTTATAACTCTCATCTTCAAAATGTTTAACCCGAGGGCTAGGGGTAGAGGACGAGGGCGGGGACGTGGGCGTCCAACTACTGCAGGGGTCAGAGGCCGTGGTCCTGGGCGGGGTGAGACACAACCTGCTTATGAGGGAGCAGGGGAACGCCGCAGAGCTACACTCCCTAGGTTCATGTCTGAAGTTACTGGGAATCGTGGTAGAGCACTGTTGAGGCCAGAACAGTGCGAACAGGTGATGTCGTGGATTGCCGACAATGCTTCGAGCAATTTGTCCACCAGTCAGTCTTCCACGCAGTCCACCCATGTCACCGAAATCGGCACTCCTCCAGCTCCTGCACCTCAGCCTCCTCCCCCCCCAGTCTGCCCCCTCCCAGCAAAATTTGCCATTTGAACCGGCATACTCTGAGGAACTGTTTTCTGGACCCTTCCCACAGTCACAAACCACTTGTCCGGTTGCTGATGAGCAATTTTCCGATGCCCAGGTTTTCCACCAGTCGCAGTCTGTGGGTGATGATGACCTTGTTGACGTAGTGGAAGAAGTGTGTAAAGAGGTGTCCGACGATGAGGAGACACGGTTGTCAGACAGTGGGGAAGTTGTTGTCAGGGCAGGAAGTCCGAGGGGGGAGCAGACTGAGGGATCGGAGGATGATGAGGTGACAGACCCAAGCTGGGTTGAGAGGCCGGGTGGACACAGTGCTTCTGAGACGGAGGAGAGTCCTCGACCAGAACAGGTTGGAAGAGGCAGTGGTGGGGCCAGACGGAGAGGCAGGGCCAGAGCTGGTGCATCAGCGCCAAATGTGTCAACTAGTGAAGCTCCCGTGGCGAGGGCTCCTGCGGCGAGGGCTAGATTTTCAGAAGTCTGGAGGTTCTTTAAGGAAACACCGGATGACCGACGGACTGTGGTGTGCCACATTTGCCAAACCAGGATCAGCAGGGGTTCCACCACTACTAGCTTAACTACCACCAGTATGCGCAGGCATATGAATGCTAAACACCCCACTCAGTGGCAACAAGCGCGTTCACCTCTGGCCGTGCACACCACTGCTCCTTCCCCTGTGTCAGCTGATAGTCAGCCCCCTGCCCAGGACCCTGCCACAAAAACCCCATCGTCACCTCCACGATCCTCCACAGCATCCACCAGCGTTCAGCTCTCCATACCCCAGACGCTGGAGCGGAAACGCAAATATAGTGCAACCCACCCGCACGCCCAAGCCCTTAATGTACACATCTCCAGATTGCTAAGCCTGGAGATGCTGCCCTATAGGCTAGTAGAGACCGAGGCCTTTCGCAGCCTCATGGCGGCGGCCGCCCCTCGTTATTCGGTCCCCAGCCGCCACTACTTTTCCCGATGTGCCGTCCCAGCCCTGCACCAGCACGTGTCAGACAACATAATCCGTGCCCTGACCAACGCCGTTTCTGACAAGGTCCACCTGACCACGGACACGTGGACGAGTGCTGCCGGGCAGGGCCACTATATATCTCTGACGGCACATTGGGTTAACTTGGTGGAGGCTGGGACCGAGTGTGACCCTGTGGCTGGTCATATACTGCCGACGCCGAGGATTGCGGGGCCTACCTCGGTCCAGGTGTTTGAGGCCTACTATGCCTCCTCCTCCTCCCACCCCTCCTCCACCTCCTCCTCCGAACGACCATCCGTGGGCATGGCGCCATCAGTCGGTAGCTCTAGGCACAGCAGCAGTGCCGTTGCTAAGCGACAGCAGGCGGTGCTCAAACTGCTGAGCCTAGGCGATAAAAGGCACACCGCCCAAGAACTATTACAGGGCATCACGGCGCAGACTGATCTGTGGCTGGCACCGCTGAACCTGAAGCCAGGCATGGTTGTGTGTGACAACGGCCGTAACCTGGTGGCGGCTCTGCAACTCGGCAGACTGACACATGTGCCATGCCTGGCCCATGTGTTAAATCTGATAGTTCAGCGTTTCCTCAAGACATACCCCAATCTGTCTGATTTGCTCACGAAGGTGCGCCGCATCTGTGCGCATTTCAGGAAGTCCAGCACAGATGCTGCCACTCTCAGGGCAGCGCAGCGCCGCCTCCAACTGCCCGCTCACCGACCATGTTATCCAGAGTTTACCAGCAGCGCCGAGCGATTGTAGACTGCCAGATGTCAACTTCCACCAGAACTGGTAGTCAGGTCAGTCAGCTTCCTCAAGTCTACAATGAGGAGTGGACGTGGATGTCTGATATCTGTCAGGTGCTGAGTAACTTTGAGGAGTCAACACAGATGGTCAGTGGCGATGCCGCCATCATCAGCCTCACCATCCCGCTGCTTGGCCTGTTGAAAAACTCTCTGGTCAGCATGAAGTCGGAAGCTTTGCGCTCCTCACAAGAGACAGGGGAAGAAGATTCCCTTGTTGATAGCCAAAGCACCCTTAGGTCTGTTTCTCAGCGCATATCGGAGGAGGTGGAGGTGGAGGAGGATGAGGAGGAAGAGGAGGAGAATGTTGGCGAGACACAAGAGGGGACCATTGTTGAGTCCTACACTGTTGAGCGTGTATGGGCAGAAGAAGAGGAGTTGGAGGAGTTGGAGGAGGAGGAAATGGACAGTCAGGCCAGTGAGGGGAGTGAATTCTTACGCGTTGGTACTCTGGCGCATATGGCAGATTTCATGCTAGGCTGCCTATCCCGTGACCCTCGCGTTCAAAGAATTTATTCCAGCACCGATTACTGGGTGTTCACTCTCCTGGACCCACGGTACAAGCAAAATCTTTCCACTCTCATCCCTGGAGAGGAAAGGAGTGTGAGAATGCATGAATACCAGCAGGCCCTGGTGCACAAGCTGAAACAGTATTTCCCTTCTGACAGCGCTAGCGGCAGAGTGCGTAGTTCTGCGGGACAAGTAGCAAGGGAGAGTAGGCGAGCAGGCAGCTTGTCCAGCACTGGCAAGGGTACGCTTTACAAGGCTTTTGCCAGCTTTATGTCACCCCAGCAAGACACTGTCACCTGTCCCCAGTCTCGGCAGAGTAGGGCTGATCTTTACAGAAAGATGGTGAGGGAGTACGTAGCTGACCATACCATCGTCCTAAATGATCACACAGCTCCCTACAACTACTGGGTTTCAAAGCTGGACATGTGGCACGAACTGGCGCTGTACGCCTTGGAGGTTCTTGCCTGCCCTGCCGCTAGCGTCTTGTCCGAGCGGGTTTTCAGTGCAGCTGGTGGCATCATCACCGATAAGCGTACACGCCTGTCGACTGACAGCGCTGACAGGCTGACGCTTATCAAGATGAATAAAGCATGGATTTCTCCTAATTTCAAATCTCCAGCAGGTGAAGGAAGCTCAACCTGAATAATTTATCCACTCCTCCTCCTCCTCATTTTCCTCCTTCTCCTCCTCTTTCTACAGTAAAGCAGAGGAAACTGGCTGTTTTTTGACAGGGCCCACTGGCTCTAGGTATAGTACTTTATGCATTTAATTTTTCTGGAGGGCCACCGACACGGTCCTCTGTTTTAAACAATTTTTGGGAGTGCCACATACAGGCACTCAATCTATTCAATTTTTCTGGAGGGCCACCTTTCCGGTCCTCTGTTTTAAACAATTTTTTGGGACTGCCACATACAGGCACTCAATCTATTCCATTTTTCTGGAGGGCCACCTACCTGCTCCTCTGGTTTAAAAACTTTTTTGGACTGCCACATACATGCACTCAATCTATTCCATTTTTCTGGAGGGCCACCTACCTGCTCCTCTGGTTTGAAAACTTTTTTGGACTGCCACATACAGGCACTCAATCTATTCCATTTTTCTGGAGGGCCACCTACCTGCTCCTCTGGTTTGAAAAATTTTTTGGACTGCCACATACAGGCACTCAATCTATTCCATTTTTCTGGAGGGCCACCTACCTGCTCCTCTGGTTTGAAACATTTTTTGGACTGCCACATACAGGCACTATCCAAATTGAATTGTCTCCATAGCAGCCTCCACACGTTGTCTCCATTGCTACCTCCAAAAGTCGTCCATATAGCTGCCTCCATACATCGTCCCTTTATCAAACGAGGTTTGTCAGGCCGAAATTTGGGTTGTTTTCATGGATTCCACATCAAAGTTGTTAACTTTGTCGCCACCCTGCTGTGTTATCCACAAAATACACCGGCAAACTTTTACCATTTACGGATATTATTTCAGCGCTTCTTGCGCATCTGTTTACATTCCCCTCACCCGCCATATCCTAAACTTATAAGAACGCTACTACACTTGATCTTATACAAAAGGTTCTTAGAAGTGCTGTTTGGGGAGTAGCCTAGAGACAGGGGCTTGGATTGGCGAAAGCTCGCCTAGCAGCGGAGCGCCAGCTCCATGCGCATCATGCGCTTCTTGCGCATCTGTTTACATTCCCCTCACCCGCCATATCCCAAACTTATAAGAACGCTACTACACTTAACTTGGTGCAGGCTGGGACCGAGTCTGACCCTGGGGCTGGTCATATACTGCCGACGCAGAGGATTGCGGGGCCTACCTCGGTCCAGGTCTCAAAGGCCTACTATACCTCCAAATCCTCCCACCCCTCCTCCACCTCCTCCTCCTCCGAATTACCATCCGTGGGCATGGCGCCATCAGTCGGTAGCTCTAGGCACAGCAGCAGTGCCGTTGCTTAGCGACAGCAGGCGGTGCTCAACCTGCTGAGCCTAGGTGATAAAAGGCACACCGCCCAAGAGCTATTGCAGGGCATTCCACATCAAACTTGTTAACTTTGTCGCCACCCTGCTGTGTAAGCCACAAAATATACTGGAAAACTTTTTTCATTTACGGATATTATTTCAGCGCTTCTTGCGCAGATGTTTACATTCCCCTCACCCGCCATATCCCAAACTTATAAGAACGCTACTACACTTGATCTTATCCGAAAGGTTCTTAGAAGTGCTGTTTGGGGAGTAGCCTAGAGACAGGGGCTTGGATTGGCGAAAGCTCGCCTGGCAGCGGAGCGCCAGCTCCATGCCAAGAACCAACTAACATAGTTTTAACTGCAGCACCTTTAATCTACTACTAGTTCACTGCCTCCATACATCGTCCCCTTATCAAACGAGCTGTGTCAGGCAGAATTTTGGATTGTTTTCATGGCTTCCATGTTAACTTTGTCGCCACCCTGCTGTGTAATCCACAAAATATACTGGCAAACTTTTATCATGTACCGATATTATTTGAGCGCTTCTTGCTTACCCCCTTTGGTTCCTCTCTGCTACCCATTGGTTTGAAGCCTGAGTCCATTTAGGGTATGTCGCCATGCCACTCTCTAGCCTTCCGCTGCTGCCGCTGCCTCTGCATGCCGTCCCCTATAGTGTCAGGGTCAATTATTGGATGTTTTAGATGCTTTCTAGCTTCATTCTGTCACTCTGTCATGGCCATGCTGTTGGCCATAATTTTGGCATAATGGTGCATTTAAGCAGCCTCAGAGGCATCCATGCATGCTGCCCCTGCTGTTTCCTGTCCATTTCCGTGGTGTTTCCATCCTTTTCTGAGGTTCCCAGGTGTTTGGCCAAGCTTCCCTGTGCAGAGCCTTGGTCCCCTTGAAAAATGCTCGAGTCTCCCATTGACTTCAATGGGGCTCGTTACTCGAAACGAGCACTCGAGCATCGGGAAAAGTTCATCTCGAATAACGAGTACCCGAGCATTTTAGTGCTCGCTCATCTCTAGTAGACATCACAATGTAGAAGGCCTTGTAAGTAGGGGACATATCAGAACATGTGTGTTGTGTTGATTTTCTGCTGTACATGTTAAGAGAAGTGTAAACTTCTTCAGCTTTGGTACTTTTTTAGTTCCATCACATTAGTTACTAGGAAAGACTTTCATACTAATATACCAGAACCACTTTATGGGCCATGTATAGGGGAGGGTATCTCTTAATGTATACAAGCAGTATAGTGATGCCGTAACATCAACCTTCTTTGATTTTACAGCATAAGGATGAGGTAGAACCTCCTCAGGAGCTGTGTTATGCTGAGGTCTGTACAACCACGAAGTATCAACGTCCTAAGACAAAATGTGACGGAGAGACCACTATATATGCACCGATAAAACCTCAGAAATGAAGAGAGACCTTCTAAAACTACTTGTCTAGGCCTGATGGGAGCCCTTACTCTTACAATTAAACTATTGTTTTAGAATATAACTGTGTCTATCTCATTCTTTAAAGGAAATAAACTTACAACTGACAATACTATATAGAGCCTTTCGGTTGCTCACCTTATTTTCCTTTCCAAGGCTCATCTGCATGGCTAATAACTATGTCAACTCAAGTGCCACCAGGTGGCACCAGCGGAGTAGGAAGTAGGAGGGATCAAGATTATGATTGACCGGTTGACACCAGTAGTGGATTATAATATCTGCGATTTGGCTGGTAGCCCGGGGCCCAAGACTTCTAGGGGGCCCATGGCTACCCAAACCACCAACACATTTTATACTGAGAAGGGCCTTCACCCTTGAAATCCTCATACATCTGCAACATCCCTGCCAATGCATAGGCAAGGTGGTAGTGGCGAATAGCGTCCTCTCCGTGTCAGGAGCTGTTAGGGAGACTGATCACCTCTCTAGGAGGTCTCTAAGTACTGGAGAACTTTGTAATTTTAGCTGTAGCCACTGCCTGGTAGGCAAGAGTTAACACTGTGGAATGTTCTTGTCCATTGATGTTTCTTGTGATATTGTGATGCAAGCTGTAAGCTGATTGGAGAAGTGCTGTCACCTGACCATGGGAGTATAAAAAACCCCTGGTGGGTAGCAGCACATGGTCTTGGAATCCAGTCAGTAGATAGAGAAGCAGGTCCATTGTGCAGATCCCTGCAGGGCTGCCCTCCAGACCCACTACCAGGAAGCAGTGGTACCGCAGGCCGCTGCCTGATACCTTAGGGCAAGTCAGGAGACTTAAGCCCCAGAGCATTGATCCCCTATCTGGACTCAGCTCCATCTCTACCAGCCCAGCCTGCAGTTACTACCAGGCTGAGAGTAACCTTCCTGCGCACCAGCTCTCTCCCACCAGCTCACCAGTTTGCTGAATCTACTGCTACAGTTTCGCCATTGCCTGCTTTTCAAAGTTGAATAAAGAACTTTAAGTTGATTTACACAACATTCCCTCCGTCTGATCCCTGGATCCAGGCTGCTTACCACCATGGACTTCCCATCCATCACACAGGGATTCATCCTACAGACACCTCAGGGGTTGCCCTAGGGAGAAACCAGTGCATCAGCCTCTCCCTCTGTATTTCTTGCAAAACACCACCTGCTGGGCACCTGCCAGGCTGTAGGACAGCCCTCCGGTCCCCATAGTAAGCACCATGACCACAGAGTACCTAGGCCGCAACCGCCAGCCACTCCGGCTGCCTCCTGGCCCCAAGAAAAGGCTAGGTCTCTTTGGGGGATGTTGCACATCTGTTCCTGTCCTCAATACATATGCTCTCAAAACTCATGAAGATCCTAAAAAGGTCTTGAAACCACAGATTGAAAGCATCAAAAGGGACGCATCTTCCACTCCCCAAGAAGCTGATTCTAGTACCGTGTAGGAAGAGAATTATGGACATACAGGAGCATATTTATCAGGGCCTCTGCGCCACGTCAGTGGCATAGAGGAAATAATCGCAAATGCTAGCTTATTGCTAGCACTTGCGATTATTTGCCCCAATCCGCCACCTTCACTCCAGTGGGGTGTAAAGGGGCCTGAAGGGGGGGCGCGGCTGGCCAGAAATAGGCAGGTGCAGGGCATTACTGTCCCTGCGCCAGCGCACTCGCTGCCAGCGACTTTTCACATGCGGCGTAGAATAAACACTGTACAGCACCCTGCCCGATACATCAAGAGGCTAAAGATTTCCTTGTCAACAATAATGCTCATTATGAGACCATAAACATAACCGAATTATTACCTAATTGGGATAAATGTGACTAACGTTGAGGTAATTTGGGGACCCTGTGGTATGGAGAATGTCTCAGATTAGTAGTGGGCTTCAATCTGTGTCAATATTTATTAAACCATTATAATAAATGTATCGGCATAAAATGAGGCTGAGCTGACCTCACTGATCCTCACAGCTCCTGTTTCCTGTTAAATAATTATATATCACAAATTCATCAGTTAAACTGATAGCCATACACGAGCTGTACACGAGCTACGACATACACAATTAGGGATGTACACTACATCCAGCTTAAATATATATGAAGACCATACAGAGGGACACAGAACGTCCAACACTACAAGACACACCTCTACTAGGACTATATATGACAGACAGTGTCATGGCGGCTGATACCGAGAGGCTGTTACATCGATGCTACGACAGATAGGACAGCTGGACGACTCTCAGTACTGAAACTCTTGTGCTCTCACATCTCGACAGTCTCTCACATCATGGAGAAGAGACAACAGGTGTACAATGACATATGAAGAGCTACGGGAAAGATGGAAGCCCCCGGCCACCACGGAACATATTCTCAATGACACTGACTGATAACCTGTGCAAGTATCTTGTATCCTGTATTCTGCAACTTGGATGAGGCCAATAAAGGAGACTTTTTATAAGTATCATCGAGTCCTTCTGGTGTCCTGAGTGACGTATTTTGGGAATATTCACTTTGACACCAAGTATAGTTATTTGTATCAAATTACATTTAACAATACACAGAACAATAGACAATATTGATAAAGATTTTACATTTCCTTACCCAGGTTCCCACTAGTCTTTACTTCCTAGTTCTTCTTAGGCTGATAGTCATCCACATATACAACCTGTTACATGAATGTTGGGATCTCAACATCCATTCCCCTCCCCCACAGTGAATTAGGCTTCAAAAATAGATAGGGATGGTGGTGCCAATAAAATATAGGACAGCGGGGAAAGCATTTTTACACTCTCTTGTGGCAAGAACAAAGGAAATCTAATCAGATCAGACCTTATATATCTTCCTGAGAAATAACTGCAAACAGATTTACTCTGCCTTGTAGCTGCATAAGAGGTCCAACTCCTGATGCTGAAAACATTCCCCAAACGATGACACTTGCTCCACCACCTTTCACTGACTTCTTTACACATTTTGGGTTGAGTCTTTCCCCAGTTTTTCGACAAACATGACGTTTCCCAACAGAACCAAATGAATGAAACTTACTTTCAGAAAAGGTGAGTCTAGCTTTTTGGGTTCTTTTCTGCTAATGAGAGGTTTGGTCCCTGCAGATTCAGCTTTCAGACCAAATGCTCTTAAATGTCGAGACACTGGGGCAGATTTACTTACCTGGTCCAGTGGCGATCCAGCGGTGCATTCTCCGACGCTGATTCAGGTTCTGCCGGTATTCACTAAGGTCGTGTGCCCGATATCCACTAGGTGTCGCTGCTGCGCTGAAGTCCGCGGGAGTTCACCTTCTCCATCCCGGTGTATGAGAGTGCTCTTCCTGCGACACAATTTTTTTAAAAAATTCCATGTTTTTTCCGAATCCGTCGGGCTTTCCGACGGCCACGCCCCCCGATTTCTGTCGTGTGCAAGCTGGCGCCGGTGCGCCACAATCCAGTCATGTGCGCCAAAATCCCGGGGCAATTCAGGGGAAATCCTCAGGAAACCCGACGAAAGTGCGGCCACGGACCCCTTAGTAAATGAGCCGCACTGTATGACGAGACTGATCCTTGCCTTGTTCATTTTCTATTCCACTCATTCACTTTGCTCATACTTCCTCATGTTTGGACATAATCACATAGGCCTATACATTGACCTGGACATTTAGGAGATTGGGTATTGTTCTTTAATGCATTTATTTACAAAATTGCAAAATTACATATAGGCTGAATTCACACAACCGTTGGGGAAACATAAATGTCTCCAAGAGACAGCTATGGTGCCCGGCCTCGGGACGCTGCATGATTTCCTATAGATAGGGGAGGAGTTACCCGTTCTCCTCTCCAGCACGCCTCCCGTATTCCGGGTGGGAATGCATGAAGCTACGTTCGTGTGAATGTAACCTTACTTTATCTGAAGCTAAAAACAAACACTGATTACAGCCCGGACAGGAAGTGGACACCCCCCCTGACTTCTCACTTATCTCCCTGATCTTTAGGTCTGAGAATGTTGGTGTGATATCAGCCTCTGGTCCTATAATAATACATAACACAATTATGCACCCGGTTCTGTGCAGTGAAGATGCCCTCAAATCCCTGAAAAACTTTTTAAATTGCTCTCATTCTGTATGAAGACTTTGACAGGTCACTTTCAGTTCATACTTGTAGGCACCTCCACCCACCCACAAGACGCAGGCTGCTGCTGGCCACACTTCCAGGAAGTCACAGCCTACAACCATGAGACGTATTTCTCAGACCGGTGATTATTTCACCAAAAGTAAGAAATGAGGACATCACTTTTATTAATGATGGTCCTGAATCTTCCGAATTCTCGGGTAATAGGTAAGGACTGACGGATCTCCACGCTGAGGGGCTGATGTACGCTGGCTATGATTTACTTTGTGTTGTAGACTGTGACTTTCTTATTACGTTTATATTGTTTAGTGCCTTCACTTTAGATGTTGTAGATTTTGCTGAATGACTTTGATTCACACAGACAGAAGAAGTAGAAAACAGATTTTACAATTTCAGTTGTAAATACCCCATATGTGGGGTTGACCTGCTGTATGGGCATTTGGGGGGGAAGCTGTGCCATTCACAGTAGATTATACATTGTAACTTTTTAATGGCTATACAGCCAGTCCCCGGGTTACTTACAACATAGGGTCCGGAGGTTTGTTCTTAAGTTGAATTTGTATGTAAGTCAAACTGTATATTTAATAATTGTAGTTCTAGGCAAATTTTGTTTGCCCCAGTGACAATCGGAGTTTCAAATTTTTTTGCTGTAATGAGACCAAGGATTATCCATAAAGCTTCATTACAGACTCCTTACAGCTGATCATTGCAGCCTGGGACTATAGTAACATCCAGAGAGGTCACAGGGGGCAGAGGGTTCACCAGAGATCACAGGGGCAGAGGGGTTCATCTTTAACTACGGGTTGTCTGTAAGTCAGGTGTCCTTAAGTAGGGGACCGCCTGTACAATCTTTATTTTTTTGTCTATTTGGACAAATAAGGGCTTATTTTAGTGTGTCATTAGCTTATTAATGAGATTTTATTAACTCTTTAATGTATGGTGGAAAAGAAAATCATGAATTCTGGTTTCCTTTCTTTTTGTAATTTTTTTGGGGCCATGGGCCGTACCATAAAACCTGTGTTACTGCGATACCTCATTTTTATAGTGTTTTATATATTTTTACAATTTTACTGGAGAAAAACTAAAGAGAAAATCTCAATTGTTTTTGTCTCGCCAGCTTTTTGAAGACATAACTTTTATATTTTTTGGTTGACAGCTGGTTTTGGGGTTATTTTTTAATTATTTATTATTTTATTTATTATTATTTATTATTTATTACTTTATTATTATTTATTATTTATTAAGTTGTTACTTTCAGTGGTATTATTTTGTGCACACATAACTAATTTTGATCACTTTTTGAAACATTTTTGTGAAGGAATTTTATACCGTTTTTACGGCATTTGCCGAGCGGGTCCAGTAGTGTTTGTACAGATTGTTATGGACCTGGCATCACTAAATATATGGTGTTTCTTTGTGATTTTGTATCTTTTTTTATACTTTATTTTGGTTATATTGGAATGTTGGTGTTTTAGGGGACTTTTACTTTATTTAACCCCTTCCCGCCGATGGCCTTTTTTCGTTTTTACGTTTTCATTTTTCACTCCCCACCTTAAAAAATCTATTACTTTTTTATTTTTTGCATGTAAAGAGCTCTGTTGGGGCTTGTTTTCTGTGTAACAAATTGCACTTCATAGTGATGGTATTTATTATTCCATGCCGTGTACTGGGAAGCGGGAAAAAAAATTGTGAATGCAGTGAAAATGATGAAAAAACGCATTTGCGCCATATTCTTGTGGGCTTGGATTGTACGGCTTTTACTGTGCGCCCCAAATGACATGTCTACTTTATTCTTTGGGTGAGTATGATCACGGAGTCACCAAATTTGTATAGGTTTTATGTTTTGATGCATTCAATCAAACCTCCTACACAAAAAGAAAAATTCTTCATTTTGCCGCTTTCTGGCGCTAATTATTTTTTCATACTTTGGTGTACGGAGCTGTGGGTGGTGTCTTTTTTTGCAGCTTTTGATGATGTTTTTTGATAATGCTTCTATTTTGAGGACTGTACAGCCTTTTCATCACTTTTTATTGAATTTCTTACATTTTCCAAAATGGCAAATAAGTGGCATTTTTGACTTTGATGCTGTTTTCTGTTACAATAGTGGTGCAGACACTTCTTGTGCAAGTCATTTTACCCTAAAAGAATGTGCAAAGCACCTAGTAAATGTGCCCCATGGTAATGAATCTTCAGGACCCAGACAGCCTTGGGTCTGACAAAGACCAGAGGCTGTCATGGCAAGCACCGACCGCTGTTGCCATTGCATGAGAAAGCTTGGTCGGAGCCAGGAGATATCCAGACAGGGAAAAGAGGATAATCCAGCATGCAGCCAAGAAAATTGTTGTCTGTTAAACTCCACTTTATTTGGGAATAAATTAAAACATAGGCACCATACAACAAAGCTTATGGGTTTTGCCATAGCATAAAACTTATCAGTATGGACCGGAAATATATATACAAACATGAGGTGGAAACTCCACCTATTGCATTACTCTATCTTCTGGAGCCGGTAGTCCACCCATGTGTTCACAAGTGATGAGTGGAGTATGGAACCTACACACAAACCAGTAAAACCCCATGTGCATGCTTGAGCTCACATGCCAGCAGTGCTGTGCGCCATCACTTTGGGGAGGGTTGTCACTCCCAATGTCGTCATCGGGTAACCGACCAAAATGGTCGGTTAGTCCTGGCTCAAGGAAGCAGCTTTTTGGATGCCGCTGGGGACTTTGCCAGAGGCATTCAAAGATTAACGCCAGCACTGATCACGCCCTTAACCCTGGGGGCTAGTTGAGCCAAAACCAGGCCCAAAATTCTAATGAAGTTTGGGGCCAAGTCCAGGAGGCCTGAACCCTCAAAGTTAACTACAAGCCAGAACCTTGTGGTTCGGGTCCACCTAATACTAATTTTCAATAAAATGACATGGGATCTGTATTCAAATTTAATCCTAGTGGGGATCCAGTCAAAATCCAGAATGGTCCTCTCGTTGGGACTGCTCTTGTCCAATCTTCTATATATTAATTTATAATACAAGGACTACTGTCATGTGCAAAGTGTGCAGTCCATGAGGACCAACATTCGGGCCTGTATACGCGGGCTGCACATGTTCATGTACCCGGCCAAAGATAAACAACCCACTGATTGTATCAGAAACTGTGTTACACCTTATGGGGCAGTGCAGAGCATTGCATTAAGGATTATAGCTGATTGTGTTGGGTTTGCATTGCCCACAGCTGGTCACCCCTTTGACCAAACCATTCAGGACATGTTCATCGACAGTGGTTTGATGAACACACAGTTTACTCTGTAAACCAAGAAAATATTTCCTCCTAATTGAATTTGTCCTTTGAACAGGAAATGAAATCCAGAACATTAAGAAGGTTTCACACTTCATGTTCGCCAGATCTGGGGAGGACGTGCACATGAACTGCACAATGGATTTTCCTGTGACCCCCTTTACTGTGTTCTGGACCTTGGAAGGTGACGATACAACTCTCCTCAGTGACCATCAGTCGTACAAGGGCAGAGTGATTTTTCATTTTTCAAGTCGACAAATTACCATACAAAATGTGACGGAACGGGATTCGGGAATGTACGGCTGTCACATGGAGACTGCTGATGGCAAGAGGCAAGCCGGAACTGTGACATGGCTGGAAGTGACAAAGGTGCACGGAGGTAAGTCTAGGTCTACTTGTAGGAGTTTTGGGGAACTATGTAAAAACACTGCGAGACGGGTTCATTGTAAAAAATAAAATCCCACACCTCTTGGGTGCAGCTCCAGGGACACCCGGTCTCCTTCTGTTGGACTGGAAGCGGTGGTGCCATGTTCGTTATACAATTGACCATCAAGCCAATCCCTGGCCTCAGAAGTCATGTCTTAATGAATGGTATATGACTAATTAGGCCTAGGATTTGGCTCAGTGTTCATGTGACAGTAGAGGACTCCGGTCTCTTAGTATGTCCGGCTTCCAAGTGAAATCTACCCCAGGTCTTGTAAAGAAAAGAACAAGTCATGATACACCCCCCTAAAGAGTTGGAATAAGTAAAGGCATTGATAGGTGTTCTTTAAATGAAATCTACCATCAAAATCATGATACTGAGAACACTTACTCATAGATCAGGCACCGTGACTGTGGTATCTTTATATTCATGGCCTCATTCCTTCTAAAAATAAAGGACATCTACCACCAGGACGAAGGATTGTAAACTGACATACTGGTGCGTGCCCCCTCTGGGAGGATCTGCTCTTCTTTAAGCTTCCTATGCCCTTGTTTTTTGAGATAAAAAGGCTTTCAAAATAATGCAAATGAGCCTGAGGTGCTCCAGGCTCCATTAACACCTATGGAGCTTTGAGCCCCTCAGGCTTATTTGCATAATTTTAAAAGCCCTTTTTTGTAAAAACCATTGTATAAGAAGCTAAAAGAAGAGTGGATCCTGCCAGAGGGGGGACACACCAGCATGTAAGTGTGCTTGGTTTACAATCCTTTATCCTGATGGTAGATGTCCTTTAAGTTTTACATTTATGCTAATGAGCCTGGCGTGCTACCAGAGCCCCACTGTGCTGTAGCTTCACAGGCTTTTACATGGTCTCCTCTCCCCCTTAGCACTTCCCCCATCCCCCTGCCTGCTGTTATCTCACACAGTGGGAGGGAGGAAGTGCTCCCGCACCATGTACCAGCCTGTGAATCTATCGTGTGGAGGGGAATGAGAGAGCTCTGTTCTATAGCAAGACTTTATTTAATTTTTTGAGTGTAGAGTATTCAGAAAAACTTCTCTCTCAATGCTTGGTCGTCTCCATATTTCTACAAACTCCGTTAAATGTTTCGATAAACTTACATTGCCCTATTGGAGGCCAAAAGAGGTAAAGTCAGTAAACCTGGATCCATGTCTTCTTCTTACAGTATGTCCATATCTCATTAACAGATTCCAGCTGTACGAGGGACACCCTACTACTGGTCATGGAGGGTCTACGAATCAGCCTTCTCACTGCATTAATCATCCTCCTCGTCATTGCCATTAAGAATTCATAGAAAAATCTTTTATTCAAAGCTCAGAATCTTTCCTTTCACTGGCCTTCGAAATATTGGAAAATTGCCTTACCACCTGGATAAAGGAAAACTGGGGATACCTTTGAAGACCCTATAATACAGAGGACTACATGTGATGTTCTGGAAGCAGGTTCCATGTGTCTTTTAATGAATTATAACCGCTGTTATAATTCCATGTGTCACATTTGAATGTTGGGAGATCATCTAAAAGCTGGAGTAAGGTGGAGTGACCCACCTCCCATCCTATGAGTTTCGAGCTCCCCTATAATGTGTAATGGGGAGTGTCGTACTTAGTGGCTTAGGGCTATTGCAATGGACTTTATCTAAGTGACCCCAGTGGTTTTGGATCTTTAACCCTTGTCCAAGGATATGGTGTCACCATGTTTCCACCCCTGTACGTTGATCTGGAGACATCCGGCCACTACTTTTTAGAAGAGTTCAGATGTAGGTTTAGGTTAGCTGAGCAGGGCAGGTCAAGAGAAGCTCATGCGAAGCACCTGGGACAGGCAAAGAGTCAGGAATAGGTCAAGTCCAGGGCAGGAAGTGTTTAAGCAAAGCCAAGAGTCATACCTAACAGCCCCCTCATGGTTATATTATATACAGCCCCTCATGGTTATTTTATATACAGCCCCCTCATGGTTATTTTATATACAGCCCCCTCATGGGTATTTTATATAAAGCCACTCATGGTTATATTATATACAGCCCCTCATGGTTATATTATATACAGCCCCTCATGGTTATATTATATACAGCCCCCTCATGGTTATTTTATATACAGCCCCCTCATAGGTATTTTATATAAAGCCCCTCATGGTTATTTTATATACAGCCCCTCATGGTTATATTATATACAGCCCCTCATGGTTATATTATTTACAGCCCCCTCATGGTTATATTATATACAGCCCCTCATGGTTATTTCATATACAGCCCCTCATGGTTATTTTATATACAGCCCCCTCATGGGTATTTTATATACAGCCCCTCATGGGTATTTTATATACAACCCCTCATGGTTATATTATATACAGCCCCCTCATGGGTATTTTATATACAGCCCCTCATGGTTATTTTATATACAGCCCCCTCGTGTGTATTTTATATACAGCCCCTCATGGTTATTTTATATACAGCCCCCTCGTGTGTATTTCATATACAGCCCCTCATGGTTATTTTATATACAGCCCCCTCATGTGTATTTTATATACAGCCCCCTCATGGTTATTTTATATACAACCCCTCTTGGTTGTTTTATATACAGCCCCTCATGGTTATATTATATACAGCCCCCTCATGGTTATTTTATATACAGCCCCCTCATGGTTATTTTATATACAACCCCTCTTGATTATTTTATATACAGCCCCTCATGGTTATATTATATACAGCCCCCTCATGGTTATTTTATATACAGCCCCCTCATGGTTATTTTATATACAACCCCTCTTGGTTATTTTATATACAGCCTCCTCATGGTTATATTATATACAGCCCCCTCATGGTTATATTATATGCAGCCCCTCTTGGTTATATTATATACAGCCCCCTCATGGTTATATTATATACAGCCCCCTCATGGTTATTTTATATACAGCCCCCTCATGGTTATTTTATATACAGCCCCCTCATGGGTATTTTATATAAAGCCCCTCATGGTTATATTATATACAGCCCCTCATGGTTATATTATATACAGCCCCCTCATGGTTATTTTATATACAGCCCCCTCATGGGTATTTTATATAAAGCCCCTCATGGTTATTTTATATACAGCCCCTCATGGTTATATTATATACAGCCCCTCATGGTTATATTATTTACAGCCCCCTCATGGTTATATTATATACAGCCCCTCATGGTTATTTCATATACAGCCCCTCATGGTTATTTTATATACAGCCCCCTCATGGGTATTTTATATACAGCCCCTCATGGGTATTTTATATACAACCCCTCATGGTTATATTATATACAGCCCCCTCATGGGTATTTTATATACAGCCCCTCATGGTTATTTTATATACAGCCCCCTCGTGTGTATTTTATATACAGCCCCTCATGGTTATTTTATATACAGCCCCCTCGTGTGTATTTCATATACAGCCCCTCATGGTTATTTTATATACAGCCCCCTCATGTGTATTTTATATACAGCCCCCTCATGGTTATTTTATATACAACCCCTCTTGGTTGTTTTATATACAGCCCCTCATGGTTATATTATATACAGCCCCCTCATGGTTATTTTATATACAGCCCCCTCATGGTTATTTTATATACAACCCCTCTTGGTTATTTTATATACAGCCCCTCATGGTTATATTATATACAGCCCCCTCATGGTTATTTTATATACAGCCCCCTCATGGTTATTTTATATACAACCCCTCTTGGTTATTTTATATACAGCCTCCTCATGGTTATATTATATACAGCCCCCTCATGGTTATATTATATGCAGCCCCTCTTGGTTATATTATATACAGCCCCCTCATGGTTATATTATATACAGCCCCCTCATGGTTATTTTATATACAGCCCCCTCATGGTTATTTTATATACAGCCCCCCTCATGGTTATTTTATATACAGCCCCTCATGGTTATATTATATACAGCCCCCTCATGGTTATATTTTATGCAGCCCCTCTTGGTTATATTATATACAGCCCCCTCATGGTTATATTATATACAGCCCCCTCATGGTTATTTTATATACAGCCCCCTCATGGTTATTTTATATACAGCCCCCTCATGGTTATTTTATATACAGCCCCTCATGGTTATTTTATATACAGTCCCCCTCATGGTTATTTTATATACAGCCCCTCATTGATATTTTATATACAGCCCCCTCGTGGTTATTTTATATACAGCCCCTCATGGTTATTTTATATACAGTCCCCCTCATGGTTATTTTATATACAGCCCCTCATTGATATTTTATATACAGCCCCTCATGGTTATTTTATATACAGCGTCTCATGGTTATTTTATATACAGCCCCTCATGGTTATTTTATATACAACCCCTCATGGTTATTTTATATACAGCCCCCTCATGGGTATTTTATATAAAGCCCCCCTCATGGTTATATTATATACAGCCCCTCATGGTTATATTATATACAGCCCCCTCATGGTTATTTTATATACAGCCCCCTCATGGTTATTTTATATACAGCCCCCTCATGGTTATTTTATATACAGCCCCTCATGGTTATATTATATACAGCCCCTCATGGTTATATTATTTACAGCCCCCTCATGGTTATTTTATATACATCCCCCTCATGGTTATTTTATATACAGCCTCTCATGGTTATTTTATATACAGCCCCTCGTGGTTATATTATATACAGCCCCTCATGGTTATTTTATATACAGCCCCTCATTGATATTTTATATACAGCCCCCTCATGGTTATTTTATATACAGCCCCTCATTGATATTTTATACACATCCCCCTCGTGGTTATTTTATATACAGCCCCTCATGGTTATTTTATATACAGCCCCTCATGGTTATTTCATATACAGCCCCTCATGGTTATTTTATATACAGCCCCTCATGGTCATACTATATACAGCCCCCTCATGGTTATTTTATATACAGCCCCTCATGGTTATTTCATATACAGCCCCTCATGGTTATATTATATACAGCCCCCTCATGGTTATTTCATATACAGCCCCCTCATGGTTATATTATATACATCCCCCTCATGGTTATTTTATATACAGCCCCTCATGGTTATTTTATATACAGCCCCTCATGGTTATTTCATATACAGCCTCCTCATGGTTATTTTATATACATCCCCTCATGGGTATTTTATATACAGCCCCTCATGGTTATTTTATATACAGCCCCCTCATGGTTATATTATATACAGCCCCCTCATGGTTATTTTATATACAGCCCCCTCATGGGTATTTTATATACAGCCCCCTTCATGGTTATATTATATACAGCCCCCTCATGGTTATATTATATACAGCGTCTCATGGTTATTTTATATACATCCCCCTGATCCCAATTAATGTACAGCCTTATGGGGCCACTCCAAGCAGCCCTGGGTCCCAACATTTTTCGGGTATCCCCAGTGCTGGGCCAGGCCCAGAGCTAAGGCACGCTACTGCTGAAGAACCAGGGGTCTGCTGGAATTTGTAGTGTGCAGATTTTTGGAGGCACGTATACCCTACGGGAGGAAGAAGGAGAGGGAAGTTTACTCCTTAGAATGAGAGAGAAGATGCTTGCACCACATGGTGAACAAAGACCCAGGTATATCACTAGGTGCAGTTTGCCTCCCTAATGTCAAAAATTCTCCAGATCAATGAAGACCTGCGCACAGTCTTCAATAATCTAGTGCACACCCTGTGAGCACCAAACAAGCATAAACTCAGTACACCAGTTTTTTTCTGGTGCTTGCAGTTTAGACGTGCTCCACAATTTTGTAAGGACTTCCGAAATAAAGGTGGTGGCCAGTGCGAATCCGCATTGGAACGCTCCTTTAAGTGCAGCCGCGGCTCAAAAGTGGCGCAGACGCTTCATAAGTTGCTGCATCTAAGTTGCTGGCCACAAACACCAGAAATGTGGAGAAGCCGGCAGCTCATCCGGAACATGTTCACTTTTGGACACTTTTGATTGATCTGAGTTACTCTATGGTCTAAGTTATGACGTCATACAACATTATTAAAATGTCAAATATTTTCACATTATATAACCATAAAACAACATACAGTAGGATCAAATAGATCATCATTATACAATAAAGTCTTCATTGTGACATTGTAACATGTTTTTTTGTCATTTACTTACCCGGTCCAGTTGCGATCCCGCGGCGCGTTGTCCGATGAAGATTCGGGTCTGCCGGCATGTGAGTGCTTGATCTTTCGACACAAAATGTTTTTTTAAATTCCACGGTTTTCCGAATCCGGCGTGTTGTCCGACTTCCACGCCACCCCAATATCTGACGCATGAAAGCTAGCGCCGTTGCGCCACAATCCGATCGCGTGCGCTAAAATCCCGGGGCAATTCGCCGAAATCGGAAATATACGGGAGACCCGACGAAAGTGCGGCATTCGGACCCGTAATAAATGAGCCCCATTGTATTCTACAAGAATTGTAAGGAGCTGGAATATTCCACAGAAAGTACAAAGGATGACTTCAATACTTTTACAATAAAACCTAAATTGTAAATTAAAAAGATCATATTATACCAAAAAAACCTGGAAATTGCCTTATCACTGTTGACACCTTCATGCAAAGCCTAACCTCTTGTACATACAATGCATAGAAAATATATATTTTTGGACCAGCCTTAAAGGTCAACTACAATCATATATACTGATGGTAGATCTCGCAAACTAGCTTGTTTTTTCTTTTGGGGGATGACCTCATTTTTGTTATCTCTCGCTATATCAAAATTCTTTAAAAAAAAAAAATTATATATGAGCCAGATCCACTCCGGGCTAAGTCACCCAATCGGCTCTCGGCTCCACCCCCTGAAAATATATGCCGCCCCCACCACGTTCATGGCAGCCTGGCCCCGCCCACCGATCAGCTGACATCACGATTGGTGGGCAGGACCAGGCAGCGATGGTGGAGCCCAGAGGCACTTGAGTTACTATATTTTTCTAAAGTTTTTTTTAAAGAATGATGATTTTCCAGGAGATAACAAAACTTGACAGATGACAGACTTAACAGGTAAGTTTAGGACATCAAGCGTCAGTAAATCTGATGGTAGATGTCCTTTAAGGCCTTGTATGCACAACACATCTTTTCTTTGCAGGTCAGATGAAGACACCGACCTGAAGAGTCTACCATAGGCAAAAAGGTCCTACAGGACTATCGTACCATCAAAATAAGGGAAAAGTCTATCTTCATATAGGCATCATTAACCATCAAAAAAACTTGTAGGCTTCTCAAGGGACATCATTAATTTTAATGAGCAAGATCCTGGCATATATAAAAGTGACAGACGTCGCAGATTGCATTTGAAATGACATATTGTAATATCCAGGCCGATATATTAATTTCCATCTCTGTGAGAGAAAAATACTCGTGTAATGAGAATGGACATGAGCCACTTGAGCAGGAAAAAATCAGATCCATCCATGTTAGGTTTGTAGGATCCTCTGATGGGCCCCACAATTTGCTCCTAAACAATGCAGCTGTTTTACTTCATTATTATTACACATGGACTGTAGACCTTCTGTGGTTGTGGTTTGGTTTCCCAGGGTATGTTGGTCGACGATCAACTTTGAGGTCAGTTTGGTAAACCGGTTCATCAAAACTTCACGAGGTGGTTGTGTTTTTCTAGACTTCTCCTTTGTAAGTTCAAGGAAGGCAAGAAAAAGTACAAGATCTACCAATTATGGACCTGATGTAAGTATTTTTCTTCTACATTATAAGCTATTTACAATAAAACCAAGCAATAAGCAAGTAGGTTGGTGACGCCACAAGGTAAGGAGATGCAAGACCAATAGTCTTTCATCGATTCAAGAACTTTTGGCCATCACTTCTTCTCAATCAGTTCTAGTGACTTGTCTTGTTTAATTCTACTACTGGTGGTGTTGAGTGCTAGGGGGTAGTGCTTTTGGTCTTTGGACAGTGTTCTAAAACATTGTCCATGGTTTTCAACTCACATTGTACCTATTTGTTTTTGCCGATTTTACAGGTTGCTAAACGTGGCCCTAAAAATGAACTCAAGCCAAACGGCCGTCAAATATTTCATTGTTAAAGGTATATCAGATGTTCCAGAGATGCAGGTTCCAATCTTTATACTCGTACTGGCAATATATCTCATCACACTTGGTGGCAACTTGACCATACTTCTGTTGATCTGCCTGGACCACCATCTCCACAATCCCATGTACTTCTTTCTAGGCAACCTATCAGTCGTGGACATCTGTTGCTCCACCATCACTCTTCATAGAATACTTCTAAGCTTCCTTACAGGAAATAAAACCATCTCCGTAACTGAGTGTATGGTACAGACGTATATGTTTGGTTCCTTGGCTGGTCATGAGTTGTTTATATTAACAGTCATGAGCTTTGACCGATATGTCGCAGTCTGTAAACCCCTGAACTACCATATGACCATGAACCAAAGGGTATGTGGTTTTTTGGCTTCATTTTGCTGGGTGTTGGGTTTCGCACAAACAATTTCCCTTGTTGGGATACTCTCTAGTTATGAATGCTACACGTCAATCGAAATTGATCACTTTTTCTGTGACATAGTCCCTATGATGAAAATGACATGTAGTGACACCTCTGTTTTGGAAAAGTTGTTCTTCATCCAAGGCCTCTTCCTTCTAACCATTGCTCCATTTGTCTTAACCTTCGTGCCTTATATCTTCATCATTGTCGCCATATTGAAGATTCATACCAGCTCTGGCCGACGTAAAGCCTTCTACACGTGTTCCTCACATCTCGCGGTTGTTGTGTTACTGTATACTACACTAGCGAATCAATATCTTGCTCCAAACTCCATTAGCAGCTTGAGCTTGAAGAAACTTTTTGCTTTGTTCAACACAGCTGTTGTCCCCATGCTCAATCCGCTGATCTATAGCCTAAAGAACAAGGATGTTAAAGAGGCGATGAGGAGAAAGTTTTTTACCTCCTGTAGGCACGCAAGTTTGTAGATTTCTGGAATTTTGGAAAATAACATGAAAGTGTGTTAAAAGCATGGACAAAACATAGACTTTCCCCGTCTCCATACCATATTGTTAAGATGGTGATTAGGGATCAGTGGACACGTCCCGCAATGTTCAGGTCCATGCCAAACATTGCCGGTTTGGATTCCTGGAACCCGAATTACAGCAAGAGGTCTGATTTCAGGTCCAGCATTCAGCTTCTACCTCATGGCGGTGGAATTTCTGTGCTGGCGGCACATGTGCATGCCCTGACCAGAACTAAACTTTAAGGATCGGAAGTGGCAGAACTCAGCCGGAAAGGGTCAACTTATACCTATGATTTTTCTCTTCTGTTTCAATAGTTTTTATTGAAAATTATTGCAATAAGACACCCAGTATCATGGTTACAGACCAAAGAATTACCGTACAACATTTTTCAATTACCATGTATGTCATATATAAGTAATGAAGAAAATCCAAAAAGTATATGTGTGGGTGCTGGTTGTCGATTTTCTCATATATCCACTACAGACAGTCCCCTGGGTTACGTACAAGATAGGTTCCTTGGGTTTGTACTTAAGTTGAATTTGTATGTAAGTCAGAACTGTATACTTTATAATTGTAGCTCCAGACAAAATTTTTTGCTGTAATGGGACCAAGGATTATCAATAAAGCTTCATTACAGACACCTTACAGCTGATCATTGCAGCCTGGGACTATAGTAACATCCAGAGAGCTTCACCAGAGGTCATAGAGTGGCAGAGGGGTCCGTCTGTAACTAGGGGTCGTCTGTAAGTCGGGTGTCCTTAACTGGGGGACCGCCTGTATACATATTCTATATATAATAAATAAACAAACAATAAACTAGAACTAACAACATAGCAGAAGAGGAAGACCTAATTATTTATGGAGATCAATCATATGAAATAGTTAGCACTGGTGTCTGGATAGAGAGAATTTAGGTTAAGTAAAGTTGACAGCCGGGTAGAAGAGGACAATACTTTAAAGGGGACTTGGGCTTTTAACAAGCCATAAGCCAAGGCTACACCCCTTCAATTGATGGCCATCTCAATCAACTTCACCATACACTTGTTCTGCCAGACAGTACATGTGTCCTCCATTAAAAGTTGGGAGAAAGTTGGATTGGGCCGAGGGTTGGGCAGGTGAAATTCATATGTTTGATCCTTATCTATCCAATAGCAGATAGCGTAGGGGGAGGTGTGAGGACCCCTCATACATTGAGCCCCAAGATCGCCGGATTTGGCAGTTAAACATCTAATATGTCCAACCAACTTAAAATGTACTGTAAATTAATGGGGCAGATTTACTTACCCGGTCTATTCGCGATCCAGCGGCGCGTTCTCTGCGGTGGATTCAGGTCCGGCTGGGATTCACTAAGGTAGTTCCTCCGATGTTCACCAAGTGGCGCTGCTGCTCTGAAGTCCGCCGAGGCCCGCCGGAATGCATTGAAGTTCACCGGCCTATACCTGGTGAAAGTAAGCGCGAGTCCCGTGACACTTTTTTTTTTTAAATGCGGCGGTTTTTCTGAATCCGTCGGGTTTTCATTCGGCCACGGCCCCGAATTCCGTCGCGTGCATGCCAGCGCCAATGCACCACAATCCGATCAAGTGCTCCAAAATCCCGGGGCAATTCAGGGGAAATCGGCGCAAATCGGAAATATTCGGGTAACACGTCGGGAAAACGTGAATCGGGCCCTTAGTAAATGACCCCCAATGTGTTGATTTTTCATTCTTCTTTTTCTGCAATATGTGAAAAACTGTTTTTCTGGCCATTTGGATTCATTTTTTTGTCTGTCATCTAAATGTATTAGTGCTAAGAGTGTAAGAGTCGTATGAGGCTTTTAGCTGTTTACTTTGTACTATTATTCACTTTTGTTATTTTTTATATTTTGCTTAATAAATATTACGTATTCTTCTAAAAATCTTTTTGTTTTGTTTTTTTTTAAGAAGAAAAACATAAATCTGTAAATTGAATTTGCTACTTACATGTAAAAGGAGTGTTTCATGAGAACAAGCCTTGTCCATGTAATCCACCATCTTCTCTATAAACCTTGTCTTTTCGATTTCAAGGTCAGTGAGTGCTAAAAAAAATGTAGCAAACCCAAAGTTTACATAATTGCTAGGTGCCCATTGGCACGGCCAAGCTGATGGCTCTCACCTGACCCAAATCATTTTTTTTTCTGGATGTCTCAGTTACACTAGAAGACTGGAAAACCAGGGTCTTCTATGTTACAAAATATACACAAAAATAAGCTTAAATCATTATACACATACAGTATTTTTTGTACTATAAGACTCTTCGAATATTGAATCTTGAAAAAAGGGAAAAATATATTTGATACCAATAAAAATTTACTTCTGGTTACCCACAAGCAAAGCTCTTAAACACTCATTCACACACAGCTCTGCTACATCCATCCACACACAGCCCTACTACATCCATTCACACAGAGCTCTGCTACATTAATTCACACACAGCACTGCTTCATCCATTCACACACAGCTCTGCTACATCTATTTACTCACACACAGCTCTGCTACATCAATTCACACACATCACTGCTTCATCCATTCACACACGGCTCTGCTACATCCATTCACACACAGCTCTGCTACATTGATTCACACACAGCTCTGCTACATCCAACCACACACAGCTCTGCTACATTCACACACAGCTCTGCTACATCAATTCACACACAGCACTGCTTCATCCATTCACACACAGCTCTGCTACATCAATGCACACACAGCACTGCTTCATCTATCCACACACAGCTCTGCTACATCCATTTACTCACACACAGCTCTGCTACATCAATTCACACACACAGCCCCTGCTACATTGATTCACACACAGCTCTGCTACATCACTTCACACACACAGCTCTGCTACATCACTTCACACACACAGCTACATTGATTCACTCAAATTGGTCATTACACAAGAGGGAACCAGCTTTAATACATTTTATTTAGCTGTTTATACCCTTTACTAACCAAAGCTAAGATTGAAAACAGGTCTATGAAATATATTATTAAGCAGCCACATGTGTAAAGACAACAGGGCTGCTTAGCCAGTTATGGGGTTTAAGTTGTTTCGGGCCTACTAACTACTTATACATAGGAAAGTTCACTATAAGTTACCACTATAAGGTCCTCTGATCACCTGCAGGCCACTGCACTAGGAAGCAAACAACTTCAGTTGTTTGGGGTGTTAGGTGGGAGAGGACAGAGAGGAATGTTGCAGTAGTCCAATTGGGAGATGATGAGGTCATGGTCTGGAATGAAAGCTAGATATGTTCTTGAGATAGGTTTTCGTGAGAGCCTGGATGTGCGGCTTAAAAAATAAGGTAGAGGTAGAGTCAAAGGTAGAAGACAATCGGCAAGAATCGGCAAGAGTGTGGATCCATGGATGTGACGGTTAGGTCTGGTGGGAGGGATGTGTTAGGTGGAGGAAAGATTCTGGCCCACATTTATCTAAAATAGTGCAAACTGCAGTGTGCTACAGAGTCATGAAATGTGGCGCAGGCTCATCATGAATCCGTTGCCCTCTGCACTGCTCCGTAAGAATGCACCAATTCTTTTTGGTGCACCTCTAACATAGGTCGTGTGTCACACTTCTGTCAGACACTGCTTGATAAATGTGACGCACGGTCCGACCGAGCAGCGGAACGCCCCTTTCAGTGCAGAATAGAGCAGCCGGGTCAGAAATGTGTCCCGGTCACTTCTTAAATAGATGTGCAAGCAGTTTGCAGTCAGACAGAAAAGGCTTTAAAGCGGTTATCCGAGAGTAGCAATAAATTAGGGCGGGGCTTTTTGAATAAAAAATAAACATGTACTCGGCTCCTCCATCGCTCCTGATGTCCTGCGCTGCGGTCTCTCTGATCCGTGGCCCTGTTTGTTTACAGTGGGACGGAGGCTTAACTGGGAGAGCTTCCGGACGGCGAGCCACCCCCATCCATCACTATAACCCAGCGTCTACAATGCTGACAAATAGTGGCCGGCCGGCTCTGGCAGCCGGAAGCTCCCCGAGCACGGCTTCCATACCTCTTTAAACAAACAGGGGCACGGATTAGACAGTCCGCATCACGGGACATCAGGAGAGATGGAGGTGAGTACACGTTTATTTTTAAAAGCCCACCCAGCCCCTCCCTTATTTATTGCTACTCTCAGATAACCCCTGGGCAAGTGAGTTCCATTTTGTCCATGTTAAGTTTTAGAAAGTGGAAAGGTCAGCAGGATATGATACTATAAAACTCAGGATACAGATCTGCGTGTAATCAGCATAATAGTGGTATTGAAAGCCATAGAACCTAATGTGCTTTCCTAGGCCAGAGTTATCGATGGAGAAGAGTAGGGGTCTTAGGCGAGAGTCTTCTGGGTCAGCAACAGAGAGGGAGCATAATGAAGAGAAGGTATGTGAGTGATGGACAGTGAAGTTCTGAAGGACCAGATCTGTGGTCTCAAGCAATTGTAGCAGGAGAGAATGGTCAACATGCAGAGGATAAGTCAAGAAGAACAAGAGTAGAGTAGAGGTGTTTGGCCTTTGCAGACAGTAAATCAGTAGAGTCTTTGGTCAAGGCAGTCTACGTAAAGGGAGAAACCATAAACCAGATTGTAATTGGATGGAGTTGGAGGAAAGGTAAGAGGATAGTTCTAGGTGGACATGTTGTTCCAGGAATTTTGTAGCAAATGGAAGTAATAAGAGAGGGATATCAGTATCAGGATTATGAACATGTAATAATGTAACAAGATTAATGAGTCGCAAAGGAGACGGCAAGAGCAAAGGGACTAATTAGTGGGAAAGAGAAGAGGTATAAAGCTCCGAAGATCCCAGGTCTCACTGTCACATGGTTACTGCATGGAATTTCATTATAATTATTCAAAGTTTTAATTTGCCTTCACTAAACCATTTGATGTATAGCAATAATCAACGAGACCATGTTTTGGGGCAATATTACTGTAACATGTAACCTAATGGCTCTTATTTTAATCTTTATGAGCATGACCACCAACGTTTCTGCTTATTTAAGTTTTTGGGTCTTTTTTATGAACATATAACAGTGAAGGACTCTCCAGGGGATAAGGTAAATATATTATGAATGTATCTAATAACTTAGGACCATGCTCACAGGAGTGACGTGATTCTATTAGTAACTTTTCTCTATAAAGTCGTTGTCAAATCTGGTCTTCAAGGTAATTTCGGAAACCGATAACTTAGCCACTATTTTATGTCTCTCCTAATTTCTATTGATAACTCTTGTGCATCATGATATAAAATAAAACAATGTTTGATGTACACCTGACCCGTGAAGATGGAAGATGGACCTCACAATAATTTCCAAAAGTGGGTCTGAGAAGCCTAGCGTGTATCTAAGTCTAAGAAGTCCAGTAGAACCAGATAGAACATCAAAAAATTCATCATTGGACCAGTGTTACTGCATTGACTTTCGAATTTCTCCAAAGTCATTGGTCTCTAATGCACCGTTCTATATTTCTGACAAATACATTGCGTACAAAACAACTGCTGACCATATAGAAATGTTAGAAGGATCCAATTCATAAAAGGGCATCCAGGATGTTACCCAAAATCTGATGTTTAGATGAAAGAGGATCCCTCATGTTTTATAGTATTTTACAGTAATCCGGCATCAACTTGTCGCCTTTTACCCTACTTAACCAAATAAAGGTTCTACCGATATTTCATGGTCAAGGAGATTTGACTTGAGATATTTGATATCCTAATGGGTTTTTGGCAAACAGTAGCCTACATATTTTTGGTTTCAATCCTACACTATATTTTACATTTTTGACATCTAGTGTTTGATGTGAATTTTAGTTTTAGCTCTTGGTTGCCTCTATAACTAGAGTCATTCTCGAATAGAGTTTTTTTTTGCTCTATCTCCAGATAGGCTTAAACCTAAAGAATCCATTGCCTATTATTGAACAATTTCATATCCAAGGGGAATTTACCACCCATGGATTATTCAGTTGTCATCAGGACCATCTAGATAGTTTGAAAATGTTTAGCATGTATTCTCGATTCTAATAATGATATATCTTTGGGCTTCCAGGAATTCTAAATGGATACAAAAATGAGGCAAAATCATACAATGGTCACATATTTCATCATAAAGGGAATATCCGATGTTCCTGCTCTCCAGGCTCCAATATTTGTTCTGGTTCTACTCATTTATCTCGTTGTACTTGTTGGGAATATGACTCTTTTTCTCCTGGTTTGCCTTGACCCTCATCTTCACACTCCTATGTATTTTTTCCTGGCCAACATGTCCATAGCAGATATGACGTCCTCCACTATCACCCTACATAAGATCCTTCTAACCTTCATCACTGGAGATAACACTATGCTCTATGTGGCCTGTATGGTACAATTCTATACATATGCGTCCTTCTCAGGCCATGGACTCTTTATCTTGACCGCCATGAGTTATGACCGATATGTGGCTATCTGTAGGCCCCTGAATTATCGCTCCATAATGAACCTGAAGATATGTCTTCTTTTGGTCTCATTTTGTTGGATTTTTGGTTTTATTCAAGTCGTTCCTTATATGTGGTTAATATCCAAGATCTCTTGTTATGCCACCAACGACATTGACCACTTCTTCTGTGACCTTGTCCCCCTTATAAATATTTCCTGCAGTGACGTCACATTACTGGTAAGACTTGCCAACATCCAAGGATTGATTATTTATGCCCTTACGCCGTTTTTTCTCATTTTAACATCCTATATTTTTATAATCAAAGCTATTATGAAGATACGTTCCAGTATCGGGAGAAGGAAGATCTTCTACACGTGTTCCTCACACCTTGCATTAATTGTGTTGCTCTACATGACTCTCATTTCACAATATATGGTGCCCAGTAACAGTCTAGGCTCAAAAAAACTCTTTTCTTTATTTAATACAGCCGTTGTCCCGGTGCTTAACCCACTGATTTATAGTTTGAAGAATAAAGATGTTAAGTCGGCGTTTAGACGAGGGCTGGAGAAGTGGAAAGCCGATACTTGCTTCTGTAGAAATCATTGATCTCAATTTGCAAAATGTACATTTTTTTTTAACAAAGGAACTTAACAACAGTTCTAAAGATTTTTAAAAGATTTTTTTAAAAGCTGTCCACATCCTGTTATCCAGGACATCGACCAAATTCCCAATGATGTCCTTCTGTATTCTTGGAGATTTAACATAAAGCAAATTAAAGGACATTTACTATGCATTGTGAACCAAACATACCTTGAGAATGCTGTAGCTCCACTGATGCAGAAACATATCTTGTAATCCCTGAACTGAGTGGTTTTGCTCATAAAACTGTTTTAAAATTTAGGACCTCGGGAAAGCTGGGCGCCCTGGCTGCCCATACATAAACACATTACTTCAGGATACTTCAGATACACAGGAGTTGCCTGAACCGTCCAGACAGGACTAATCAACCTGTGCTGGATGTCTCGTACACAGAAGCTGGTGGATGGTGCAGTGATTGATTACTTCTGCCTGTCAGGGACAACACTTGTATTACCGTATTCTCGGCTTATGCTGGGTAGGACAAGGCTGGAGCAGTGCTTAATTAGGGTAATAGGAGAAGCGCCGGTGCAGCCAGAGGAGCGACAGAGCCTCATTATCATAATTATATAATTGTTTTTCAGCAAAACCACTCAGTTTAGGGATTGAACAAGATATGTTTCTGCATCAGTGGAGCTACAGCATTCTCAAGGTATGTTTGGTTCACAAAAACAAATGGTAGATTTACTTTAACTTACTACTGCATACAAATGACAACAAAATCAGGGGGGCGGAGAAGAGTCAAACTAGCGGGACTCCATCTTTTTGACTCCTTCGGTCCTCTAGTGCAAAGTTGAATCTCCCATAACATAGAAGGATTCTGTCCAGGCTGGTGGCAGTTTGTGGGCCTAGTTCCTCATGACAGGTTCCCCATTTATTTCTGCCTATCTCAAACCATGATGGGACACAACCCTCTTGCTTAAAGCACATTGCACTTATTACTTGATGGAAATGTAAAAAATTCCAAAACGACAGTTTATAAATAGTAAGAAGAATTTGTATTTTTAGATTCCAAGTCTGACTTTCTGGCTCTGTGACTATCTTTTTTTAAAAATTTTTAATTTTTTTATTTTTTTAATTATCGATACTCAAAATTTCCTTTCACTCTAACATCTAAATAAAATTTAACCCCTTGACGACCTGGCCCTTTTTTGTGTTTCCATTTCTCACTCCCCACCTTCAAAAATCTATAACTTTTTTTATTTTTCCATGACAGAGCTCTGTTATGGCATGTTTTCTGCATAACAAATTGCACTTCATAATATTCCATGCCGTGTACTGGGAAGCAGGAAAAAATTCCAAATACAGTGAAATTGGTGAAAAACTACATTTGCGCCATTTTCTTGTGGGCTTGGGTTTTACAGCTTTCATTGTGCTGGGGGTGGTGTCATTTTTTGTGACTTTTGATGGCATTTTCAATGCTACAATTTTAAGGACTATAAGGCCTTTTGATTAATTTTTTATTGAATTTTTGAATATTTTTCAAAATGGCTTTGGCCGCTATTTTCCATTACGGGGTTAAACGCTATGAAAAATGTATTATATTTTGATAGATCAGACATTTTGGGATGCAGTGATACCAAACATGTTTATGATTTTTACTGTTTATTTATCAGTTCTAGGGAAGGATTAATCTGGATTTTTAGCTTTTTTTATTATTATTTTTTTTAAATTTTCAATTTATTATTTTAACAATTTTTTAGACCCCCTAGGGTACTTTAACGCTAGGTTGTCTGATTGATCCTACCATATACGTACAAGATTCTGTAGGTTTGTTCTTAAGTTAAGTTTGTATGTAAGTTGGAACTGTATATTTTATAATTGTAACTCCAGACAAATTTTTTTTGGTCTCTGTGACAATTGGATTTAAAAAATATTGGATTGTCATAAGAACCAGGATTAACAATAAAGCTTAATTACAGGCACCTTTAATAACTGTTATAGCTGTTTATTGTAGCCTGGGGCTAAAGTACATTAAATTACCAATTAACAGAGGTCCGTTTGTAACTAGGGGTCGTCTGTAAGTCAGGTGTTTTTAAGTAGGGGACTGCCTGTGTATGGGGATTTTACACATCATTATTACAATGTGCAAATCACACATTGTAATTAGAGATGAGCGAACATACTCGTCCGAGCTTGATGCTCGATCGAGCATTAGTGTACTCGTAACTGCTCGTTGCTCGGACGAGTATTTCGCCCGCTCGAGAAAATGGCAGCTCCCGACGTTTTGCTTTTTGGCGGCCAGAAACAGAGCCAATCACAAGCCAGGAGACTCTGCACTCCACCCAGCATGACGTGGTACCCTTACACGTAGATAGCAGTGGTTGGCTGGCCAGATCAGGTGACCCTGGGATAGACTAGCCCCTGCCTGCGCTGCTCGGATCATTCTGTGTCTGGATGCCGCTAGGGAGAGAGCTGCTGCTGGTCAGGGAAAGCGTTAGGGTGTTCTATTAGCTTACTGTTAGGCAGGAGTGATTCTAAAAGAACCCAACAGCCCTTCTTAGGGCTACAATAACGTTATATTTTTTTTTTTATTTGCTTGTGGCTGGGCTTGCTGGCACTAGTAGTGCAGCTAGTACCATATTGTGAGGAATTAGCAGGGGGACTTGCTACCGTTGTGTTTAGCTCTTAGTGACACACATATCCACCTCAAACACCAAAGTGGGAAAATTTATTAGGGGTTTGAGTAGAATTAGGCACAGTCTGCCAGTTTCTTTTTATTTTACGTTTATTGTTTTAATAACTCAGTGTCATCTCATCTGGCATAGTAGTGTGCTGTAATACTTGGCTAGAAAATAGCCATAGGAGAATCCAAACGGCTTAATTACGCCTACAGTACCGTTATATATATTTGATTTCTGGTTGATCTGCTGGTGGCTGTCCTTGCTGCAGTGCATCTACTAGCAAATTGTGAGCAATTTGGAGTCAGACTTGCGACCACTGTGTTTTGCGCTTAGTGACGCACATATCCATCGCAAAGACCGAAGTGGGAAAATTTATTAGGGGCCGGGGTTGTATTTCAATTAGGCACAGTCTGCCATTTCCTTTTTTATTTTACGTTTATTTTTTTCATAACTCAGCGTCATCTCATCTGGCATAGCAGTGTGCTTTCATACTTGGCTAGAAAATAGCCATAGCAATAGGATAGCATCGTTTGGTTTTAAAAACTAAAAAACACAAAAAAAAAAAAAAAAAAAAGTTAAAAAAAAAATTCAAGTTATAACTCTCATTTTCAAAATGTTTAACCCGAGGGCTAGGGGTAGAGGACGAGGGCGGGGACGTGGGCGTCCAACTACTGCAGGGGTCAGAGGCCGTGGTCCTGGGCGGGGTGAGACACCACCTGCTTATGAGGGAGCAGGGGAATGCCGCAGAGCTACACTCCCTAGGTTCATGTCTGAAGTTACTGGGACTCGTGGTAGAGCACTGTTGAGGCCAGAACAGTGCGAACAGGTGATGTCGTGGATTGCCGACAATGCTTCGAGCAATTTGTCCACCAGTCAGTCTTCCACGCAGCCCACCCATGTCACCGAAATCGGCACTCCTCCAGCTCCTGCACCTCAGCCTCCTCCCCCCCAGTCTGCCCCCTCCCAGCAAAATTTGCCATTTGAACCGGCATACTCTGAGGAACTGTTTTCTGGACCATTCCCACAGTCACAAACCACTTGTCCGGTTGCTGATGAGCAATTTTCCGATGCCCAGGTTTTCCACCAGTCGCAGTCTGTGGGTGATGATGACCTTGTTGACGTACTGGAAGAAGTGTGTAAAGAGGTGTCCGACGATGAGGAGACACGGTTGTCAGACAGTGGGGAAGTTGTTCTCAGGGCAGGAAGTCCGAGGGGGGAAGCAGACTGAGGGATCGGAGGATGATGAGGTGACAGACCCAAGCTGGGTTGAGAGGCCGGGTGAACACAGTGCTTCTGAGACGGAGGAGAGTCCTCGACCAGAACAGGTTGGAAGAGGCAGTGGTGGGGCTAGACGGAGAGGCAGGGCCAGAGCTGGTGCATCAGCGCCAAATGTGTCAACTAGTGAAGCTCCCGTGGCGAGGGCTCCTGCGGCGAGGGCTAGATTTTCAGAAGTCTGGAGGTTCTTTAAGGAAACACCGGATGACCGACGGACTGTGGTGTGCCACATTTGCCAAACCAGGATCAGCAGGGGTTCCACCACTACTAGCTTAACTACCACCAGTATGCGCAGGCATATAAATGCTAAACACCCCACTCAGTGGCAACAAGCGCGTTCACCTCCGGCCGTGCACACCACTGCTCCTTCCCCTGTGTCAGCTGATAGTCAGCCCCCTGCCCAGGACCCTGCCACAAAAACCCCATCGTCGCCTCCACGATCCTCCACAGCATCCACCAGCGTTCAGCTCTCCATACCCCAGACGCTGGAGCGGAAACGCAAATATAGTGCAACCCACCCGCACGCCCAAGCCCTTAATGTGCACATCTCCAGATTGCTAAGCCTGGAGATGCTGCCCTATAGGCTAGTAGAGACCGAGGCCTTTCGCAGCCTCATGGCGGCGGCCGCCCCTCGGTATTCGGTCCCCAGCCGCCACTACTTTTCCCGATGTGCCGTCCCAGCCCTGCACCAGCACGTGTCAGACAACATAATCCGTGCCCTGACCAACGCCGTTTCTGACAAGGTCCACCTGACCACGGACACGTGGACGAGTGCTGCCGGGCAGGGCCACTATATATCGCTGACGGCACATTGGGTTAACTTGGTGGAGGCTGGGACCGAGTCTGACCCTGCGGCTGGTCATATACTGCCGACGCCGAGGATTGCGGGGCCTACCTCGGTCCAGGTGTTTCAGGCCTACTATGCCTCCTCCTCCTCCCACCCCTCCTCCACCTCCTCCTCCGAACGACCATCCGTGGGCATGGCGCCATCAGTCGGTAGCTCTAGGCACAGCAGCAGTGCCGTCGCTAAGCGACAGCAGGTGGTGCTGAAACTGCTGAGCCTAGGCGATAAAAGGCACACCGCCCAAGAACTATTACAGGGCATCACGGCGCAGACTGATCTGTGGCTGGCACCGCTGAACCTGAAGCCAGGCATGGTTGTGTGTGACAATGGCCGTAACCTGGTGGCGGCTCTGCAACTCGGCAGACTGACACATGTGCCATGCCTGGCCCATGTGTTAAATCTGATAGTTCAGCGTTTCCTCAAGACATACCCCAATCTGTCTGATTTGCTCACGAAGGTGCGCCGCATCTGTGCGCATTTCAGGAAGTCCAGCACAGATGCTGCCACTCTCAGGGCAGCGCAGCGCCGCCTCCAACTGCCCGCTCACCGACTGTTGTGCGACGTGCCCACGAGGTGGAATTCAACACTGACCATGTTATCCAGAGTTTACCAGCAGCGCCGAGCGATTGTAGACTGCCAGATGTCAACTTCCACCAGAACTGGTAGTTAGGTCAGTCAGCTTCCTCAAGTCTACAATGAGGAGTGGACGTGGATGTCTGATATCTGTCAGGTGCTGAGTAACTTTGAGGAGTCAACACAGATGGTCAGTGGCGATGCCGCCATCATCAGCCTCACCATCCCGCTGCTTGGCCTGTTGAAAAACTCTCTGGTCAGCATGAAGTCGGAAGCTTTGCGCTCCTCACAAGAGACAGGGGAAGAAGATTCCCTTGTTGATAGCCAAAGCACCCTTAGGTCTGTTTCTCAGCGCATATCGGAGGAGGTGGAGGTGGAGGAGGATGAGGAGGAAGAGGAGGAGAATGTTGGCGAGACACAAGAGGGGACCATTGTTGAGTCCTTCACTGTTGGGCAGAAGAAGAGGAATTGGAGGAGTTGGAGGAGGAGGAAATGGACAGTCAGGCCAGTGAGGGGAGCGAATTCTTACGCGTTGGTACTCTGGCGCATATGGCAGATTTCATGCTAGGCTGCCTATCCCGTGACCCTCGCGTTCAAAGAATTTATTCCAGCACCGATTACTGGGTGTTCACTCTCCTGGACCCATGGTACAAGTAAAATCTTTCCACTCTCATCCCTGGAGAGGAAAGGAGTGTGAGAATGCATGAATAACAGGAGGCCCTGGTGCACAAGCTGAAACAGTATTTCCCTTCTGACAGCGCTAGCGGCAGAGTGCATAGTTCTGCGGGACAAGTAGCGAGGGAGAGTAGGCGAGCAGGCAGCTTGTCCAGCACTGGCAAGGGTACGCTTTACAAGGCTTTTGCCAGCTTTATGTCACCCCAGCAAGACACTGTCACCTGTCCCCAGTCTCGGCAGAGTAGGGCTGATTTTTACAGAAAGATGGTGAGGGAGTACGTAGCTGACCATACCATCGTCCTAAATGATCACACAGCTCCCTACAACTACTGGGTTTCAAAGCTGGACATGTGGCACGAACTGGCGCTGTACGCCTTGGAGGTTCTTGCCTGCCCTGCCGCTAGCGTCTTGTCCGAGCGGGTTTTCAGTGCAGCTGGTGGCATCATCACCGATAAGCGTACACGCCTGTCGACTGACAGCGCTGACAGGCTGACGCTTATCAAGATGAATAAAGCCTGGATTTCTCCTAATTTCCAATCTCCAGCAGGTGAAGGAAGCTCAACCTGAATAATTTATCCACTCCTCCTCCTCCTCCTCATTTTCCTCCTTCTCCTGCTCTTTGTACAGTAAAGCAGAGGAAACTGGCTATTTTTTGACAGGGCCCACTGGCTCTACCTATAGTACTTTATGCATTTAATTTTTCTGGAGGGCCACCGACCCGGTCCTCTGTTTTAAACAATTTTTGGGAGTGCCACATACAGGCACTCAATCTATTCAATTTTTCTGGAGCTCCACCTACCTGCTCCTCTGGTTTAAAAACTTTTTTGGACTGCCACATACAGGCACTCAATCTATTCCATTTTTCTGGAGGGCCACCTACCTGCTCCTCTGGTTTAAAAACTTTTTTGGACTGCCACATACAGGCACTCAATCTATTCCATTTTTCTGGAGGGCCACCTACCTGCTCCTCTGGTTTGAAAACTTTTTTGGACTGCCACATACAGGCACTCAATCTATTCAATTTTTCTGGAGGGCCACCTACCTGCTCCTCTGGTTTAAAAACTTTTTTGGACTGCCACATACAGGCACTCAATCTATTCCATTTTTCTGGAGGGCCACCTACCTGCTCCTCTGGTTTAAAAACTTTTTTGGACTGCCACATACAAGCACTCAATCTATTCCATTTTTCTGGAGGGCCACCTACCTGCTCCTCTGGTTTGAAAAATTTTTTGGACTGCCACATACAGGCACTCAATCTATTCCATTTTTCTGGAGGGCCACCTACCTGCTCCTCTGGTTTGAAAAATTTTTTGGACTGCCACCTACAGGCACTATCCAAATTGAATTGTCTCCATAGCAGCCTCCACACGTTGTCTCCATTGCTACCTCCAAAAGTCGTCCATATAGCTGCCTCTATACATCGTCCCTTTATCAAACGAGGTTTGTCAGGCCGAAATTTGGGTTGTTTTCATGGATTCCACATCAAAGTTGTTAACTTAGTCGCCACCCTGCTGTGTTATCCACAAAATACACTGGCAAACTTTTACCATTTACGGATATTATTTCAGCGCTTCTTGCGCATCTGTTTACATTCCCCTCACCCGCCATATCCCAAACTTATAAGAACGCTACTACACTTGATCTTATACAAAAGGTTCTTAGAAGTGCTGTTTGGGGAGTAGCCTAGAGACAGGGGCTTGGATTGGCGAAAGCTCGCCTGGCAGCGGAGCGCCAGCTCCATGCCAAGAACCAACTAACATAGTTTTAACTGCAGCACCTTCAATCTACTACTAGTTCACTGCCTCCATACATGCCCGCCTTATCAAACGTGCTGTGTCAGGCAGAATTTTGGGTTGTTTTCATGGCTTCCACAACAAACTTGTTAACTTTG
This sequence comes from Engystomops pustulosus, assembly GCF_040894005.1. Taxonomy (NCBI): domain Eukaryota; kingdom Metazoa; phylum Chordata; class Amphibia; order Anura; family Leptodactylidae; genus Engystomops; species Engystomops pustulosus. The sequence continues at coordinate 14,106,995 of NC_092419.1, read as the reverse complement.
TCGCCACCCTGCTGTGTAATCCACAAAATATACTGGCAAACTTTTACCATTTACGGATATTATTTCAGCGCTTCTTGCGCATCTGTTTACATTCCCCTCACCCGCCATATCCTAAACTTATAAGAACGCTACTACACTTGATCTTATACAAAAGGTTCTTAGAAGTGCTGTTTGGGGAGTAGCCTAGAGACAGGGGCTTGGATTGGAGAAAGCTCGCCTGGCAGCGGAGCGGCAGCTCCATGCCAAGAACCAACTAACAAAGTTTTAACTGCAGCACCTTTAATCTACTACTAGTTCACTGCCTCCATACATGCCCGCCTTATCAAACGTGCTGTGTCAGGCAGAATTTTGGGTTGTTTTCATGGCTTCCACAACAAACTTGTTAACTTTGTCGCCACCCTGCTGTGTAATCCACAAAATATACTGGCAAACTTTTACCATTTACGGATATTATTTCAGCGCTTCTTGCGCATCTGTTTACATCCCCCTCACCCGCCATATCCCAAACTTATAAGAACGCTACTACACTTAACTTGGTGCAGGCTGGGACCGAGTCTGACCCTGGGGCTGGTCATATACTGCCGACGCAGAGGATTGCGGGGCCTACCTCGGTCCAGGTCTCAAAGGCCTACTATACCTCCAAATCCTCCCACCCCTCCTCCACCTCCTCCTCCTCCGAATTACCATCCGTGGGCATGGCGCCATCAGTCGGTAGCTCTAGGCACAGCAGCAGTGCCGTCGCTAAGCGACAGCAGGCGGTGCTCAAACTGCTGAGCCTAGGTGATAAAAGGCACACCGCCCAAGAGCTATTGCAGGGCATTCCACATCAAACTTGTTAACTTTGTCGCCACCCTGCTGTGTAAGCCACAAAATATACTGCAAAACTTTCTTCATTTACGGATATTATTTCAGCGCTTCTTGCGCAGATGTTTACATTCCCCTCACCCGCCATATCCCAAACTTATAAGAACGCTACTACACTTGATCTTATCCGAAAGGTTCTTAGAAGTGCTGTTTGGGGAGTAGCCTAGAGACAGGGGCTTGGATTGGCGAAAGCTCGCCTGGCAGCGGAGCGCCAGCTCCATGCCAAGAAACAACTAACATAGTTTTAACTGCAGCACCTTTAATCTACTACTAGTTCACTGCCTCCATACATCGTCCCCTTATCAAACGAGCTGTGTCAGGCAGAATTTTGGATTGTTTTCATGGCTTCCATGTTAACTTTGTCGCCACCCTGCTGTGTAATCCACAAAATATACTGGCAAACTTTTATCATGTACCGATATTATTTGAGCGCTTCTTGCTCACCTCCTTTGGTTCCTCTCTGCTACCCATTGGTTTGAAGCCTGAGTCCATTTAGGGTATGTCGCCATGCCACTCTCTAGCCTTCCGCTGCTGCCGCTGCCTCTGCATGCCGTCCCCTATAGTGTCAGGGTCAATTATTGGATGTTTTACATGCTATCTAGCTTCATTCTGTCACTCTGTCATGGCCATGCTGTTGCCCATAATTTTGGCATAATGGTGCGATTAAGCAGCCTCAGAGGCATCCATGCATGCTGCCCCTGCTGTTTCCTGTCCATTTCCGTGGTGTTTCCATCCTTTTCTGAGGTTCCCAGGTGTTTGGCCAAGCTTCCCTGTGCAGAGCCTTGGTCCCCTTGAAAAATGCTCGAGTCTCCCATTGACTTCAATGGGGCTCGTTACTCGAAACGAGCACTCGAGCATCGGGAAAAGTTCGTCTCGAATAACGAGTACCTGAGCATTTTAGTGCTCGCTCATCTCTAATTGTAATACATTGGTTAAAATCAGACAGCCTCGGGTCTTTGTATGACCCGAAGCTGTCCTGGTAACCGATCACGGCCCTGCAATGACTTCACAGGGGGCGGTGATCGAATCCAATATGGCGACGCACCGCTCTCTGGGATTTAAGTGCCTCGGGCAGCTTTGCCAGGAGCGTTTATATGGTTGTTACCGGTGGGTGTTTGTTGCAATATGCAGCAAATGCCCACCTTGTATGGAGAGGGCACAGCTACTGAGTTCATCCTTTGTGATTACAACAGGATATAGAATTTGCTTTGGTCAACACTACATCCAGGTGGTAAATGCACATGACACCAGACAACAAACCAGAAACTTTTTGGGGCTATGTAAATCTCTTTATTATGCACTTTATGCCCTCTACAAGGCATAGGGGTATGTCAATTTTACCCGGAGACCATCAAGATGGATCACAAATTCTCACAAATGGCTCTGCCTCTGTTTTCTTGTGGGCTTGGATTTTAAAGATTTCACTGTGCGCACCAAATGACATGTCTACTTTATTCTTTGGGTCGCTACTATTACATGGATATCAAATTTGTATAGGTTTTATAATGGTTTCATACATTTAAAAAAATTAAAACCTCCTGTACAAAAATTTTTGGGGGGATTTTGCCATCTTCTGGCGCCAATAACTTTTTCATACTTTGGTGTACGGAGCTGTGGGTAGTGTCATTTTTTGCAGCTTTTGATGGCGTTTTCATTGCTATAATTTTTAGGACTGTGCAACCTTTTGATCACTTTTTATCAATTTTTTAATATTTTTCAAAATGGCAAAAACTTTGTAAGCTATTTTCCGTTACGGGTTAAACGAAGTTAAAAAACGTTTTTATATTTTGATAGATCGGGCATTTTCGGACGCGGTGATACCTAATGTGTTTATGATTTTTACTGTTTATTAACATTTTTATCAGTTCTAGGGAAAGGGGGGGTGATTGGAATTTTTAGGTTTTTTATTATAATTTTTTTTTTTTAACTTTTTTTTATTTTTACTTTTACTATTTTTCAGACTCCCTAGGGTACTTTAACCCTAGGTTATCTGATTGATCCTACCATATACTGCCATACTGCCAGGGCCGCCGATAGGGCAGTACAACTGGTACTGCCCTATGGGGCCCGGACTCTAAGGGGCCCTATGGGGCCCGGCCGGTGGGGTAATATTACGTCAAACGTCTGGCCCCGGCTCCTGAATGGAGCCGGGGCCAGAAGCTGCGGGTGTCGGCTATATATTATAGCTGACACCCTCCTCTAACACCCGCGATCGGAGATTTCTCCGATCGCGGGTGTTAACCCCTAACACGCCGCGGTCGCGCTGACCGCGGCGTGCTAGGGGCATTTAACAGGATTCGGACCCCCCCGCGGCGCTTACCGGGGGGGTCCCGCTGCTCTGATCACAGCCCCGGGACTGCCGGTGCCCGGGGCTGCGCGATCTTCTTCCGGGTGCCGGGTCTGTGCCTCCTGGCAGGACCCGGCTGTGACACACTGAGCATGCGCAGCATGCTCAGTGTTTCACATAATACAGTGTAATACATCTGTATTACACTGTATTAGGTGAAGAATAGCTTGAACAAGTGATCAGTGGATCACTTGTTCAAGCTAACCTGTAAAAGTAAAGAAAAAAAAGTTAAAAACACTGAATAAACACAATTTTTAATAAAAATAATTAATTAAATAGAGTTAAAGTCCCCTAAACACAAACATTCCCTATACACATCTAATAAAGTAAAAATACCTGAAAATCACCAAAACCCCCCACATATTTGGTATCACCGCGTCCGTAACAATCTGTACAATAAGTCAGAAACATTATTGGACCCGTACGGTGAACGCCGTAAAAACAAAACCCGAAAAACTCGCCAAAAATATAAATTTTCATAAAATCCCTTTACAAAAATGTTCTAAAAAGTGATCAAAAAAAGTTATGTGCCCCAAAATGGTACCAATTGAAAGAACAACTCAACACGTAAAAAATAAGCCCTAAACTAGCTCTGTCAACCAAAAAATATTAAGGTTAAGTTCCCGAAAAGATGGCGATGCAGAAACAAATAAGATTTCCTCTGTATTAGTTTTTCTCCAGTAAAATTGTAAAAATAAATGAAAAACTATATAAATGAGGTATCACCGTAATCGTAGTGATCTATAGAATGAAAATATTATAGTATTTTTAGTGTATGGTGTACGACCCCCAAAATATACAAAAAAAAGAAACCCCAAATTGACAATTTTCTTTTCCTCCATACTTTAAAGAGTTAATAAAATCTCATCGAAAAGCTATAGACCCACTTAAATGAAGTATTTGTAAAGTGCATCTCATGTCGCAAAAAATAAGCCCTTATATGTCCAAATTGCCAAAAAAATAAAGATTGTATAGCCAATAAAAAGTGACAATGCATAATCTGCTCTGAATGGCGCAGCTCCCCCTCAATGCCCTGGCGTGTGCCCATACAGCAGGTTACCACCACATATGGGGTATTGTTATACGCGGGAGAGATGGGGGATCAAATTTTGAGGAGCGTTTTGGAATTTTATCCACTGAGAATTTGTACATTTTATGAAAAACACATTAATTTAGCCAAATAAAATGTAATTTCGAAATTGCATCCGATTTTGTTTTAACCCCTGTAAACCAATTAAAGGGTTAACAAACTTCATAAAAGTTGTTTTACGTACGTTGAGGGGTGTAGTTTCTATAATGGAGTAATTTATGGGGTTTTACTTTATTTAGGCCTCTCAAAGTGACTTGAAACCTGAGCAGGTCCCTCAATAGCAGGATTTAGCTTTTTTTATGAAAATGTGAAAAATTGCACGTGACGTTCAATAGTATGACTCCTATTGGCAATCTACCAGAAGAGTGTGCCTTGTCGTAGCAACAGGCCTCAAACCCTGTTTGTGAAAGGTCACTGCGGGGGGCAGGAGGCTTGTTCGGTTTTGGGGTGTGTTGGGGCCCAGACACTTTTGCTGTATGGGGCCCCGAATTTCCTGATGGCTGCCCTGCATACTGCCATATGGCAGTATATGGGGATTTTACTCCTCATTCATTACAATGTGCTGATAGCACATTGTAATGAAGGGGTTAAAACGAGACAGCTTCGGGCCTTCGTGAGACCCAAAGCTGTCATGGCAACGGATCGCTGCTCCTCGTGACGTCATCGGGGAGCGACGATCCGCGGCAAGATGGCGGTGCCCATGCTGCGATATGCAGCAAAGACTTACAGACTATGGAGAGGGTTCGGCCCGTGAGCACTCTCCATGCACCGGGACCCGGCGCACGCCGTACTAGTGCAGCTCGCGTCGGGAAGGGGTTAAAATTGGGTTCAAAGTTATTAGTGTCCAAATTCTGGGGACAGTGTAAATTTTTTTGGTGCATGATGTAAAATAAGCCACATACACATGAAGTATAAACTAAATTTGAACCAGATATATCATCAGCCACTGTGTTGCATAAAAAGTGACTTAGCCAGAAATATTATCTGTTTGCATGGTTTCTGTGGTGGAGGCCTTATTTTTTATTACCGTATTTTTCGGACTATAAGGCGCACTAGATTATAAGGCGCACCATCAATAAATGCCTGCTAAAACATCTAGGTTCATATATAAGGCGCACCGGATTATATACGGTAATTTGCAGCAATTTTACTGGCTTTTTCCCTTTTCCTTTTTTGTCTGAAAAAAATGGCTTAAATGAGTGTTTCCGCTTCAGCAAATAAATATTGAAAAGTTATACAAATTTCCAATATACTTTCTGTATCACTTCCACACTGTTTTCTAGATCTCTGCTTGCTTTCATTTTATAGAAAGCTTCTATGTTTACTTCCAGGAGGAGAAATCTGACCATGGTCACACAGGTGCACGGCTCATTATAAGTGCACATGTGTGACCATAGTCACGTTTCTGTCTACTGGAGGTAAGTTTTCTATACAAAAAGAGCAAGCAGAGATCTAGAAAACTGTGAGGAATTGATACAGAAAGTATATTGGAAACATGTATCATTTTTCAGCATGAAAACAATAACATTAATTTGCCAAAACGAGAACACCCCTTTAATACCCTGGCAGTTTCAGACAAATTTTTCAATTGTGCTTTTTTAAAATTGCATACATATTTCCAGTGTCAGACTAGGTGGATAGTAAAAATCTATTTATGGGGCCACCAATATACAACAAATATTAGCAAATATCCATTTGCAAATTCCTAAAACATAGCCGACCCATAGCTTGCTTTCTAGCCCTTACCCTGGTCTGTTATGTTCCTAAGAGCTTGTCAGCAACCTGCTGACTGGACTTTGCCTTTCCGGGCTCTGTATTGAGATGGTCCTGGGTTGAAGGATACTGGTTGGGTAGCCTTCATATTTATATACATCTAAGTCATCCAATGCATAAAAATAAACTGGGGAGTTTTCTAAAAAATCTACCCATATATCTAGGGGTGAACCTGAACTTTCTGCTACCTGAGGCATGCTATCCAAAGTGCTCCCCCACCCCATCCAATACTAACGTATCAGGTTATTATTTTTAGCACATGGGTCCTCCATGGACAGTCTCGCACCCATGCTGACATCAGGTTTGAAGAACTGTTTTTTTAAAGTGTCAAGTTCTGCTTTGTAGCAGGTGACTGCGCCGCTGATTCTGACCCCATCATGCTGCAGGTGGTGCTGCCTGAGGCAAAAGGCTCAACTCGCTCGCACACCCAGCATATATCAGAGGCTCTGTACAGATAATACAGGGTCAGAGGACCCTCCAAACTCCTGGGCTCACCGATGGGTTCCCTGTGGGCTATTCCTGAATTCTTCCCACAATTGCTCAAACAACACCAGGCAACTAATGAGTGAAACACAAAAAAAACCCCAATCCATAATTTTAGAGAAAATTCAATCTATTTGATCATGAAAATTACCTTCTCTGCACATTGGAGATGGAGCGGTGCACCCCTTTTCTTCTTCTTTCCTGCCCATCGCTACCCAGTACTATCCCTTTACACAATGGATGACAATTCCATAAAAAGAAGGAAATGGGCATGGCCACACCCACAGTGCACCAAGTAGCTAATTTGCATGGAAAAAATTTAAAAATTCTCTAAAAATACAGATCATTAGGAAACAGGAATGGTATGTTTGGAAAGCTTATAACCTTATAGCTTATAGCTTATATGGGGCTGATTCTTGGTCAATCCTTCCTCATAGAAATATAACACAAGGTCCTAATAATTAAAAAAAAGGCAATTTACAAAAATGGAAGAAGAATAATTAGTCGCAACGGAGACAGCAAGAGCAAAGGGATTAATTAGAGGGAAATGGAAGACGTATAAAGCTCCGACGGTCCCTCCGTCGTAGAACATGGTTATTGTATGGAATCACTTGGTAATTGGCTCCTATCATGTTTATTCCTGTCTCCGACCTTATAATGTATATTCTAAACCATAAACCAGCGATTCTATCAATATTTCTGTGAATATGACACATAATGGCCCTTTGATTCCGAGTCATGGCTCTCACTACAAGAGAAATTCTGCAGGAAACTTCGGATTGTATTATTGATATAGCCATTGATTCATCAAGAGAAATTACACAGAATCAGGTAACTTATGTTTTTTAAAATAATTCATATTTAGAGGAGGATTAAAATCCCATTCACTTGAGAAATGGGACGTTTTGACCCCAAAAAGTGTTGTGCCCTAGAAATAAAGGGGTAGCTACTCTGACCCTCCCCCTGAATCTATTCCTATGGTGTGATCCCTGCCTTCATCTTCAATAATTTAATGGCCAGTGATTTGTCTTCTTTTTGGGAATGTTATAGTAACTCAAAAAATATTCCGGTCGCTAGTGAACTCCTTTAAGCAGTAGCCAAATATCTATATGTATATAATATTAGTGGGAGTATATGAGCCGCAGCTGATCAGCTCTTCTTCGTACAAGAACTCCTGGTAACAGCAGCTCAGCTACTAATCACTTCCGCCCCACTAATCCAATACTGATGACCTCAATACTGATGATACTCAAAGGTCATAGAGAAGGCACCTGCATTGTGATGACCTGGAAGAGAAAAACGCAGGAGCAAGGAGGAGGCTGCAGGAAGTGTAGTTATAGAGAAGATGCCGACAGCAGTATCATCACAGGTCATAGACAGGACACCAGAAGCAGCGTTATCACAGGTCATAGACAGGACACCAGCAACATGATGGAAGAAAAGAATGTGCAAGCAAGGAGGAAGTTGCAGGGAGTGCAGGTAGGTGAGTAATATATATTTTTTTATTTTATCCTGTGCTACATATACAATGGGGGCATGCACTGGCTTACTAATATGCTTGGGGTATGTCCTTGGCTATGTATATACTAGAGACATGTGATGGGCTACCTATGTACTGTGGGCATGTTCTGGGCTACTTATATATTGGGGGCATGTTATGGCCTGGGCTACTTGTATACTGGAGGCATATTCTGGCCTGGGCTACCTATATACTGGGGCATGTTCTAGCCTAGGCTTTAAAAATACTTGGGCATGTGTTGGCCTAGGCTAACTATATACTGGGGATATGTTTTAGCCTGGGCTACCTATATTATGTGGGTATGTTCTGGCCTGACCTACTGATTTATTAAGGCATGTTCTGGGCTACCTTTATACTTGTATATACTGGGGAATGTTCTGGGCTACCTATACACTTGTATAGATTGGGGGCATGTGCTGGGCTACCTTTATACTGGGGATATGTGGTGGGCTACCTATATACTGGGGGCATGTGCTGGGCCATATATATACATATATAGTGAGAGTGCTGTGCTGTCTAAATTATTGAGGAGGTGCTAGTGTTAAGTATGAATTATAGTACATATATTTTACTATATTGAGGGGTCATATTGTATTATCTGTATATACAGTGGGAAAATTGTGGTCATTTTGAGAAGCACTTGCTGTAGCTGTTAACTAAGGGACATTATATTGACTGTGATTCTTTTAAGGGAAGGAGTGTGGAGATGTTCTCCAGAGGCCAGGGTGGCAAAGTTTGCAGTGATAAGTCACGGCCAGGAGAAGTTGCCATTAAATTCTCTACCTGATAGGATTGCCAACAATGGGGAAACAACCAGGAAGAAGACTGGGGTGAACGTGGCAAACACAGACGTAGAAGTTAAAAGCTACAACCTAATTTGAACAGTAAGTGATGTCTCTACCCGCATACAGCCCAAATGTGAGGTGCATATAATGCTGGTATATATTTATATATGGTTATTTACTACGGATTTTTGGTATCTATTTATATGTGCAAGATATATTCATGTGTATGTTTATTCATTGCATGTAAATATTCATATGTGCAGCCCAGTCATTGGTATCTGTTTGGTATTTGTATTGGTATATGTTTGCTATATTCATTGCTGGTATATATTTATATTTGTGGTATATACATTGCAGGTATATATTTATATGTGTAGTATTTTTACTGGAGGAGGATAATTTTTTGTTTGTGCTATATCTTTTGCTGGTTGGCCTAGTTGTAGATGATCCTATAGCAGTTGGCCTCTTAGATTTCATTTTTATGATTATTAATTGGAGAGAACCATTTAACTTTTCCCCTTAGGACCAGTGCTGAGTCTACTGTATTTTTGCTACAATTTTACAGTGGGGGTGAGGGGCTCAATTTTGTTTGACTGCCTTTGGCACCAAAATGCGTGACAAAATGGCGGTTATTTACTAAGGGCCCGAATCGGTTTTTTTCATCAGGTTTCCCGATTTGCGATGAATTGCCCCAGGTTTTTGGTGCACGCGATCGGATTGTGGCGCTTCGTCGCCGGCATGCATGCTACGGAAATCAGGGGGCGTGGCCGTCGGAAAACTCGACGGATTTGGAAACATCGCTGTATTTAAAAAAAAAAAAGTGTCGCGTGACACGCACTTACCTGCACCAAGAAATAGAAGGTGAACTCTGGTGAACTCCAGCGGACCTCGGCGTAGCAGTGACTCTTGGTGGATATCGGTGCACAGACCTAAGTGAATCCCGGCAGATACCGAATCGGCGACGGAGAGCCCGTCGCTGGATCGCGGCTGGATCGGGTAAGTAAATCTGCCCCAATGTGTCTCCTTTTACCTAACTATTGTAAATCTTTTGCCTATAGTGCATGGAATGGCATTATGATATTATGATAACCTTGGTTAACACCTAGAGTCTAAAGAGGTAGGTTGAATACTGAGCTAAAGTTTCATAACATGGAATATTTATCTGGGTTTGGATCAGATTATCGGGAGAACTATTTTGTGAATATTAATTTTTTCCCAACTTTTTGATAAAATGATCAATGTGTTATATTTCAGGTATAATAAACTGATACAAAAATGAAGCACAATCTAACAACGGTCACATATTTCATCATAAAGGGAATATCTGATGTTCCTGAGCTCCAGGTTCTGATATTTGTTCTGGTTTTACTCATTTATCTTACTGTTCTTGCTGGGAATATAACTCTACTTCTTCTGGTCTGCCTGGACTCTCATCTTCACACTCCCATGTACTTCTTTCTTGCTAACTTGTCCATTGTGGACATGACGTCCTCCACTGTTACCCTACACAAGATCCTTCTAATGTTCATCACTGGAGATAACAAGATGTCCTACCTGGCCTGTATGGCCCAATCATATATGTTTGGCTGTTTATCGGGCCATGGGATTTTTATATTGACCGCCATGAGCTATGACCGATATGTGGCTATCTGTAGGCCCCTGAATTATCATGCTATGATGAACCTGAAGGTATGTCTTCTTCTGGCCTCGTTTTGCTGGATATTTGGTTTTGTACAAGTCATTCCTTTTATTTGGTTAATATCCGAGATCTCTTGTTTTTCCACAAACATAATTGACCACTTCTACTGTGACCTTGTCCCATTCATGGAAATTGCCTGTAGTGACATCACAGTTTTGGGAAGTTTGAACATCGTCCAAGGAATGGTCATCTATATCATTACTCCATTTCTTCTCATTTCCATTTCTTATATTTTCATAATTTGGACCATATTGAAGATACGTTCAAGTACTAGAAGAAGAAAAGCCTTCTACACGTGTTCCTCACACCTCACTGTCATCATCTTACTCTACACATCATTGATCTTACAATACGCCATACCGGATAACGGGCTCGGTTCCAAAAAACTTTTCTCTTTGTTTAACACAGCGATGGTCCCCGTCCTCAATCCATTGATTTATAGCTTGAAGAACAAAGATGTGAAAATGGCTTTTATGAGAAGGATAGAAGGATTGGGAAGAGGAAGGTGGAGATCTTTCATTGTAAAGTAGAGATAGTGGGGGATATTTATCAGGACCTCTGCGCACCACCAGTGGCGCAGAGGCCCTGAAATAATCGCAAAAGCTAGCTTATTGGTAGCTTTTGCGATTATTTTCCCCAATCCGCCACCTTCACGCCAGTGGGGTGTGAAGGGTCGTGAAGGGGGGCGCGGCCTGCCGAGCGGGGGGTGCGGCCGGACGGGAGTGGGCCGGCGCGGGGCGTTACTGTCCCCGCACCTGCGCACTCGCTGCTGCCGGCGACCTTTCATACGGCGCTGCTGCCTGTCGTCGGATAAACGCTGCGCTACTGGCAGCCCGATACATCAAGAGGCAGAAGCCCGCGCACCAGCGTATGATAAATATCCCCCAGTAACTTGATGCTCATTTTTTTTATTTTCTATTTCTTCCATATTTTTAATAAATCAAAAAGAAATAAAATATCTTAAGAAAAAGGAAGAACTAAGTGTTTGTTTTAGGGAACTTAATTTTAAAGAAAGTAGGAAGCAATGTGTCTAAATGTGATCTTGAGGGCAGATTTACAGGAGTGAATCACATTGAGTTGGGTGTAGCTATGTTCAACACATTTTTTATTTTTATGTTTTATACATTTTTATTTAAAGAAAATAATCTGTCATACAGCTGTAAATAAAGTACAGTTTACATATTTTACATTACAAGTATCCCAGCAAGCAATGTGGGTTAGTAAGGTTAGAACATCCAGATTACCAATCACTCTGAGAGTCCGGTCCATTAAGTTGCCCTACACCTTTAACACAAAAATTAACCAGAAAAGTCTGTGATGAACCGGTTCATAACAATCTTTTATCCATTTTTTTCTTTCAGTGGTCTCCGCTGTGTGAGGCGGTGAGTTGGTCACTCAGTATAGTACTGGGTCTTGGTCCAAGCCTCCCAATGGGTTATGGTGTGGGATCTTCTGCTGGCTTGTGCTGCTATCATTGGATGTTTTTTTATGTTTAACATTTTTGTCCTCAAATCCAAAATATACTGTAGGTATAAAAATTTTGAACAGACAATAATACAAGGCACCCGGCATGTATAAAGAAAAATTTAACTTAATATAACTGCTCCTCTAGATATAATACTTTGGTGTAGGAGTGATGAGCAGACCTGATTCATTAGAAGTTCATGTCCGGTTCGAGTCCAGTTTAAGCTCAAACCACCCACCGTTTACATCTACAATCGGTGCTGGCAAAGTAGCCAGTGCCATTGAAATGGCTAATGGATAAGGTGACTAGCGTGCCATTTTGGGGAGGAACCTAGCTCCCTGATGGCATTATTGGGAGTGACGGTCCTGCCATCCTGTCATCAGGAGGAGCGATCCCCTCAAAATGGCAGCTGATGACATGTTTAATGAGTAAACGAGTAAATCGATGGACCCGGTCCTGAACTTTGAATGAAGCCACAAAGTTTGGTATTAACACACACTTTGCAGTTTGGGTCCGCTCAACACTAGTCCTAAGTTCTTTAGGGTCTAAAGTTTGGTAGGGTCAGTCTACAATGTGATGAGTATGGAATCACTGGACTATGCCTTATGTGTGTCAACGAGGGAAAGGAATATTGAGGTGGAGAGACTTTACCAGACTCTTAGTAATGATTGCAGAATAACTCAGTAGGATTCTACAGCTTGACAGAAGTTACAGTTAAGGAATGTTTCCAGGAATGATTCTTCTTCTCATGAGTTTCACTGGGGTGAAGTTCAAACATCCTAGGGTGCTTTGGTTCTCTGGATTAGTACAACCCCACATAGTATGCTCTATACACAGGATAGGGAATAACTATCTGGCTCGTGGGGGTCCCAGTGATGAAGACAATGGAATTTCTGTCCCGCAATTCCCACTGAAGTTAATGGAGCACATCATCAGAAATTCAAGGTCAGCTTCCAGCACGCATGACCTTGAAGTTTAGTTCAGGCAGTTGTGGTTCCCCGTTCTCCTTCATTACTGGGTTCCAAGCAGTTATACCTTCAGCAAACAGACATTTATCGCCTATCCTGTGTTAGGGGTTAAATGTTAGTATTGCCTACTAAGTGGAAGTCACCCATTAAGTTCCTCCTTCCAGTAACATTTCCAGTTCGGCCTCCTGTACTCATGTGCTCTGGCCACATGGAGCCAAGCGGTCACGGTGTGGTGAGACATAGGGCTTCACCACACTATGACCGTGCATAGTAAAAGTCAATGGCGGCACATTTGTGGGGCAAGCTCAAGGTCACCATATGCAGTTGCATGCTTGAGGCCTTGTAGCGTTTGCAACTATGATTAGACAAGCACTGATAGGATATCCTGGAAAGTTCATTTAAGCAATAATACTGTCAAAGTATTGCCGCTTAGTAATAGTCATATGAAGATGCAGAAAGAAGTATGTTTTGTTCGGTAGACCCCCAAGAAGTCAAGAAAGTTTGACCACTAGATCTCTATAGAACAATACATCCCCCTGGCTCATCATTCCCGATACACCCCCATGAGTTACACTGTTAGTGTTTGGATACTATGTATACTGTACACACATCACATTAATGACTAATTATCAGTAAACACATCGTCTCTACCGCTTGTCCCATGAGGATATCGGATTCCTTATTAGCACTAACAAGCTTTGGCTTGACAATAGTCACTAAGGTCATAGAACTATTTAGAGTTATTATTATTATTTTTGTTATTATTTCCCAGAGGAAGGAATTTTCTTGCTGTTTGGATGACAACAAACATACAGATTAATTAGAGTATTTTTCTATCATTAATATGAGGGTTAATTGTGGCAACTGTGTCTATCCCCAAATAGTCCTATATTTATATATAGATGTAGCCATCATTCCTTCATTAGTGATACTTTGTTTTATAAAGTCGTTATTAAGTGCCTTCTTAAGATTTTAATTACCTGAAATTTGCAAAGAAATAAGTTATAGGCACTTACATTATATGTGTAGAAGACACTCAGCGTAGGCATATGGAGGTTTTCTCATCACAGGGTTACATACAAGATAGGTTCTGTAGGTTTGTTCTTAAGTTGAATTTGTATGTAAGTCGGAACTGTAGATTTTATAATTGTAGCTCCAGGCAAAAATGTTTTTTGTCCCAGAGACAATTTGATTTTCAAAAGTTTTTGCTGTAATGGGACCAAGGATTATCAATTAAATGTCATTATAGATACATTATAGCTGATCATTGCAGTCTGGGACTAAAGTAACATCCAGAGAGCTTCACCAGATGTCACAGTGGGCAGAGGGGTCCGTCTGTAACTAGGGGTTGTCTGCAAGTCGGGTATCCTTAATCTGACACGTATAAACATTTCTTCAATTAGATGTTATTAAAAAAAATGTTCCTGTGTGAAGATAATTTCTCATAAATGTAGTCATATGGGCCCTTAGAAACAAGACTGTGTCTTTGGATACGACCACCTCCGCTGGGGATTGCATAAAGAAATAAAAAGTTTTTTTGTATATGAAATGTCCAGGAGTTACTGTATATCCCACAGCCGTCCTATGGTAATGAATCCTGGAAGTCAGGCAGGGCTCAATAGCACAAGTCTGGCCACCACTGCCACTGAGTGTGTGGTGGTCGTAACCAAGGAAGCTATATATTTTCTAATAGACAGCATGATTATATTTATGAGAAATTATCTGCACACAGGAACACTTTTTTTAAATAACATCCAATTGAAGAAATGTTCACATATGGAAAATGAATTTAATTAAATGTGAATGCCCAGATGGGAAAAAACCCTTTAAGTAGGGACCACCTGTATAGCAGACGTCTGGCTACTTGGGTCTTCTATGGGGCCTTACTTTACCTTTGTAGAATTACAGATGTGTCCATCCCTTAACTTTGTTCAAATAAAAGAATCCAATTCCATGAAACCACATCAATACAATATCAAAGAAAACTAACGCAACACAAAACAACAGCACTGGGCGGCTGCACATGGATACATAGAGCATATCCCCTTGTGCCCCAATATGATGATACAATATTGTCCTATATGAGCTTCAGTCATTGTATTGGAGGAATTATATTTGCATATCCCGGAATGGTCCCACTTTGTGGAAATGTGCAGCAGTGAATCCCTGCATCAGGGACCACCCAATGAAAAAGACATAACACAGAGCTATAGATTTACCTGGCGAGTCCACCTTCCATCTATCTGGAAGAAAAACCCAACCTGATTGATTTATGGAACAAGTTTAAAGGAAATCTACCATCAAAATCCATCATGATAAACCAGGGACAGTTACTCCGGGGACCTTGGCAATCTTCTTATATTTGTTATCCATGGCCTCCTTCCTTTTAAAATCAACTTTTAAAATTATGCTAATGAGCCTGAAAGGCCACTGGGACATTTCCAGAGAAAACCAAGAGGAATTGATACAGAAAGTGTATTGAAAAATTGTATAACTTTTATTTTCTGAAATTGGAACAACCCTTTAACCAAAAAATTAAGCAATTTTAGAGGATCTGGTTTGCCAGGGGTGGAAAATCTGGGAAAAATAAGAATTTTTTTCTTTACCAGTTGGAAGGGGAGGTTGTTCAGGGGGGTGGTTGAGGGTATGAGAAAATAAATACTTAAACTGTATGATATTTTGTCTGTGAAACATGAACTGTCAACTTTTTTACAGTTGTTTTTACTTTTGGATTAATAAATATTAATTATTATTATTAATTAATCATTAATTATCGTTATTATTAATCATTAAACAAATAAAAATAATTAAAAATAACCCCTATCAATACTTGGTGCCAACACCCTTTGCCTTGAAGCATCAGTTCTATCGCTTGTACACAGTTTATGAAGAAAATTGGTAGGGACGTTCTAAACATCTTGTAGGACTCAGTGTGAGTGTAGTCTGAGGTTCTGTCTCTTTACATTATGTCAGATGGATAGTGATTGTGAGTTCAGGGATCTGTGAGCATCAAGTTCGGAAATATCTTCCTGCTGCAGAAAACATTTTTAAACTTAAAAAAATAAAACTTCTGTTACTGAAAGCTACTGTTCCTTTGCAACATGTTTCAACGCCTGCTTAAAACTTTTGCCCAGCGCCTTACATGACCCAGTACACTCGGGTACATTGCACAATTATCGTCCATAGAATTAACTCTACATTTTTAATGGTGAATTTTTGGAAAATATTTTTAAAAAATAAAGCAGTACAGGCGGTCCACTACTTAAGAACACCCGACTTACAGACGACCCCTAGATACAAACGGACCTCTGGATGTTGGTGATTTCCTGTATTTTAACCCCAGGCTACAATAACAGTTATCACAGGTGTCTGTAATGAAGCTTTATTATTAAACCTGGTTCTTATAACAATCCAACATTTTTAAAATCCAATTGTCACAGAGACCAAAAAAAAAATTCTGTCTGGGGTTACAATTATGAAATATACAGTTCTGACTTACATACAAATTCAACTTAAGTACAAACTTACAGAACCTATCTTATACGTAACCCGGGGACTGCCTGTATAGTAATGTCTTTATGTAAGACGGTCATGTATTACCCATTGTGTCACTCAAATAATACAAAAGAATCAATTTACAAAAATATCACAAGAATAATGAGTCTCAATGGAGCCAGAAGGAGCAAAGGGATTCATTACTACGAAAGGCAAGAGGTATAAAACTGTAGTGATCCCACATCTCACCACACTACAACGAATGGAGTCACATGGTACCGGCATGTAATAGTATAGTGATTGACATCTTTGTGGACAATATATGACCCACAGATTGGAGCGGATAGTCAGATAATATATCTGTGGACGGAAGATCTGACCACCTTCTCTTTAGTTATCAACTGGACCTTCTCAATCCATGTCTGGACAGCAGATTCATGTCTATCATGTTATTCCTCCAACATATTACAACAAACTCATTTCAAGATGATTAGGTAACTAAATGTAACACGTTAAACTTTTTGTGTGTGGTCCACGAGGAGATCCTTTGGTTCTGTGGTTGACCAATTTTGAAACCTAGTCAAGCCGGTTTAACATGGCTGAATTCAGGATGGAATTGAGATGTTTTGCGTTGCCTTGCTTAGATTAGATGCAAAACTTAATTCCGTTTGGTTATATGTGGACTCGAACTTGGGTTGTTAAAACCATTCTTGGGGGTTCTATAGGAGAATGGGACAGCAGGTACCAGGAAACTGTTTTATAGGGACGTCATTCTTTCAATAGTTTTAGAATGTTTAAGTAACAGTCACCATGGGCTTCAATGACTTCTCAGTGGCCTATCTGCACAATATCTGCTCGTAGCCTAAGGCAAAATTACATTAAATAACCAACATCCAGAGGTCGTTTGTAGGGGTAGGTGTTGTATGTAAGTCGAGTGTTCTTAAGTAAGGGACTGCCTGTACTTTATACTTCATAAGAACCTTCCATCACCAGGTTAAGGTCTCCTTTCAGTCAACTGTTGGATATCTCAGTAACCACTGTCCTTCTTATCTACCATCTGTAAGGAGACTTACATCTCGGCCATCCCCTCCATATACCAGTCTAATGTTTAACCTCAATGGACTATTCTTTGAGGTTCCTCTACTGAGTAAAATAAGATCACTTAGCTTGAAATATGATCTAGGTGGCTTTAGGCTCTCGGACATACGAGTCTTAATTTGCATAGGACTACACTATGACATTTATTTTTTTCTATGTATGGAAAAACTAAAGCCATTTGTGAATTTGTTTACTTCCAGGTATTATAAATAGCGGCAAAAATGAAGAACAACCAAACAATGGTCACATATTTTATCATAAAAGGAGTAACTGATGTTCCTGAGCTCCAAGCTCCGATATTTGTTCTGGTTTTACTCATTTATCTCGTTGTTCTTACCGGAAACATAACTCTCCTTCTTCTGGTCTGCCTGGACTCTCATCTTCACACTCCCATGTACTTTTTTCTTGCTAACCTGTCCATAGTGGACTTGACGTCATCCACTGTTAGCCTACACAAGATCCTTCTAAGGTTCATCACTGGAGATAACACAGTACGTTACCTGCCCTGTATGGTACAATTCTATATATTTGCTTCTTTATCAGGACATGGACTTTTCATATTGACCGCCATGAGCTATGACCGATATGTTGCTATCTGTAGGCCCCTGAATTACAAAATTATCATGAACAATAACGTGTGTCTTGTGTTGGCCTCCTTCTGTTGGGTATTTGGTTTCATACAAGTCATTCCTTTCGTCTGGTTCGTGTCAAAGATCTCTTGTTTTTCTACGAATGTAATTGATCACTTCGTCTGTGACCTAGTCCCCTTCATGGAAATTGCCTGCAGTGACCTTACGATATTGGGAAGGCTGGCCGAAATTCAAGGACTGATTGTCTATACAATTATTCCATGTTGTCTTATTTTAACTTCCTACGTCTTTATAATTACCACCATAGTGAAGATACAGTCCAGTATCGGTAGGAAGAAGGCCTTCTACACATGTTCCTCACACCTCACAGTCATCTTGTTGCTCTACACAATGTTGATCTTTCAATATTCCATACCAAACACCAATTTAGGCTCGAAAAAGTTGTATTCTTTATTTAACACAGCCGTCGTCCCCATGCTGAACCCTCTGATATACAGTCTGAAGAACAAAGACGTCAAAGCGGCTTTCAGAAGGAGGATCGAAAAGTGTAAAGACAGTGTGGTCGTCTGTACAATGGTGACCAGTGTCATCAAAGTGAAGAATAAAACCTAACTTATTTTATAGCTCTGGTTTTGGCTCATCACTTATATTTTTTATATTCTGGTAGTCATGACCATTTAATCTTTGGTTGACATAGATCAGTGGCGGCAAACCTTTTAGACACCGAGTGCCCAAACAACAACCAAAACCGACATATTTTTCGCAAAGTGCCGATTTAAGCAGTTACGTATTACTCCGTGCTCTGTCACAGGTTTAAATTGTGTAGGCACCTGAGGACACCAATACAGTAGAAAGAAGGAGGAGAAGTTTGGATCATTATTGTAGTTTCCTTCTAGGGTCCTGGGCTGCCTGTGATTACAAGAGGCCTTGAGTCCTGTCTGGCGAATCCTGCCCTGGGTTGATGGCATTGGTGCCCATATAGAAGGCTCTGAGTACCACCTCTGGCACCTGTGCCATAGGTTCGCCACCACTGACATAGATCAATGATGACTTGTTACTGAGATGAGTGATTTGTAGAGTGTTCAATAAAAAATATATTTTTTAATTTGAGCACAATTACAGATAAAAAGCTCATACATTGCAGTTTTTGGTATTTTTGTTTAGTATTTTACGGCATATACTACACTGGGGAACACTCATCTTTGTGCCTTAAATATTGGAACTTTTTTTTTATATTTGGATTCTGGAAATGACACTTGTTAGCTGTATTTATGGGGATCTGCCATTGTCACCTCTCGAAGTATACGCGGATCAAATAAGTGGTCACTCAATATTGTACTAAAGAAGCTTTGTAAAAGAATGTCATATTTTGTGGCTGTAGACTAGATATTCTCCATCGACCTCTTGCGTTGAGGTGTTCTTGGTGCTTGGACATTCATAGATGCTCCAATAGTAATCAGCCATAAGAGCCATAAGAGCCGTAGTCATAAGAACAAGGTGCTCATTGTATCAACATCTTATTAACTAGAGCCGCTAGAGAGAAATGGAAAGTAATTTTTGGAATGAGCAGCTCAAAAATAAACAGAAACAGGTAAAAAATTCCAAACACCACAAAAAAAATGTTTGATTTGTTCCCCAGTGTGGTGTTTACTGAATTATTTTACACATATTCAAATTTAGAGACCTAATAAAGTGTATTTATTCTAAAGATGTGTGTTTTATAAACTGATTTAATTAATATATTAATATATTTATTCATTAATGTAACTTTCATTTATCTAAGTTTATCTTAAAGGCAGGCATTATGACAGACAGCTCTGGGGTCCAGGGCCGACTCCAGGTTTAAGTAGGCCACTGGGTGACAGAGCCTTAGTGGACCCCTTTTTACAAAATGTATGTCCCGTCACCACACTGCCTCCCCCCAGTAGCCGCAGTATCCTACCATGAACTAAGGTGCCCCCCCCCACGTAGCCATACTGTCCCCCTATAAGCCAGATTGTCCCGCCATAGGCCACATTGTTAACCATAAGCCCCACTGTCCTCTCATAAGCCACATTGTCCCCCCATAAGCCCCCCTGCCCCCCCACTTAGCCACATTGTCCACCCCATGTAGCCACGTTGTCCCCACGGGAGCCACACTGTACCCCCACTCTTAAAAAAAAATAACCTTTCCTTGCTCCCCTGAACCTGCCTTCTTTCAAAAGCATGCGGCCGCTGTACGCGCTGGCTGTTGAGGCGGAACACATGATGATGACATCATCATGCGGCTTCAGAGCCTTTGTGTACTGCGTGGAGCGCCGCTTTGGTGAATCGAGGAAAGGTGAGTTTTGCATTGTGCCCCTAGTCCTTGTATCATATTTCTGTATGATGCAAGGACTCCTGTTCTGTGCAATGTGTTCAGTCCATGGGATCGTTTCCACCCATTAGTGAGCAGCCAAGAAGTAGGTGCACACCACTGTACTAGTCATTTGGGTAAGTTTTTTCGGTAGGGTTAGGTGCGACAATTGATCTTTTTATGATCTTTTTTGTGTCCACTGGCTTGAATTGTGATTCAGTTGCCTAAAGAGGGTGATCTGGCCTTAATCTGGCCGGTATATTCCAATCCTGCAATTATCTTGCAGGATTTACAGAATGTTATAATAGGCCACTGTATGACCTCCTGGGGCTCCAGTAATGTCACTGCCCATATAAGTTTCCCTGTGAAAAATCTTTGTACCCATGTCACCACTGCTAGTTTGTGAGAGTTTTCCTGATGCAGACTTTGCCAGTTATGGCTGCTTTATACGTGTGTGAAGACTTACAACCATTGATGCTCCACCAGGGAATTCTGGGAAATATCCAAATATGTTTTCCAGGGTGGGACACAAAGGGGGACATGTATCATAATTTCTGTTAGTCAAATTGACAAATTTTTGCGACTTTTTGATGACTTTTTACTCTGTCGTTTTTCAAGTACGCCTTGGCTGCACCTTGTGCCTTATGTATAATCGTTTCCCAGATGTTCCGTGCGACTTTTCACTTATGTATCACTTTTTTGGATTATTTTTGCAACTTTTTAGGCGCAAATCTGCACCCGGTCCGGCAGGGCAGGTTTTTCTCATGGCCCCTGTTTTAACATGTAAATTGGAATAATTCCACATGCTTTAAATGTTTAAAATTTTTCACAGTAACCTGTTTTTTTAACATTCAGAAGTTTTTGCATTTACATTTTTTTTTTAATGTATTGGTTACTTCTAAGGGTGTGGTCACACATGGCATTTTAATTGTGCTTTAATTGCATTTTGAAACCCATTACAACAGCTGGGGAGAGGTGCTTTGCCTTATTACATGACTGTTAACATTTGCGTTTCCAAATGCAATATAAACGCATTGGGGGTCATTTACACGTTTTCCCGACGTGTTACCCGAATATTTCCGATTTGCGCCGATTTTCCCTGTAATGCCCTGGGGTTTTGGTGCATGCGATCGGATTTTGGCGCATCGGCACTGGCATGCACGCAACGGAAATCAGGGGGCGTGGCCGAACGAAAACCTGACGGATTCGGAAAAACCACCGCATTTAAAACAAAAAATGTGTTGCGAAAATTGCGCTTACCTTCACTAGGTATTGGCCAGTGAATTTCAGGGCATTCCAGCGCGCCTCCGGGGAACTTCAGCGCAGCAGCGCCCCCTGGTGGACGGCGGAGGAACTACCTTAGTGAATCCCGTCCGGACCCGAATCCACCGCAGAGAACGCGTCGCTGGATCGCGAACGGACCGGGTAAGTAAATCTGCCCCTTTTTGTAAATGTAAATGTTAACAGTCATTTAATAAGGCAAATCACCTCTCCCCAGCTGTTGTAATAGGTTTCAAAACGCAATCAAAACGCAACGTGTGACCGTGCCCTTAACATCCCCTGAAGTGTGACTAGAGTGTTTAAAAATGAAGGACACAGCCTCAAATCCCAAGTTAACAATAGTGCCCACTCCTGCATACACCCCCTCATGTGGCTTGTGTCCATGGATTTGAGTCATTTGCAACAAAAAGTCTTAAAAATAAGCCAAAATTTGCGCCTCCCAGGATAGGAAAAAACTGAACATGTATCACAAGTAAAAAGACAGGATCATACATAAGGTGACAAAAAGAGCCGCCAAATGTCTCAAAAACATGTCCCCCAATGCCTCTTTTTGCTACCTTGTAAGCAAGCATGACTTTTAAGAAGCCTAATGATATGATGTGGGAATAAAGAAGCCAGTATATATACAACCAGAAGGAACAGATTCCAAACTGCAAACAGCGTTGTTTCGACCTGGTTACACCCCTTCAGTACAGCGTAGGGACCTGGTTTGGCTGAGTAAGAGGCTATTGAATAGGGTCGGGAAGTAAGAGATCTCCTTATGGGGACTTTGTTTATTAAGGTCACCTCCGGCTACTCCACGCCCCAGTAGCCGTATACGGAAATTTACATATATACTGAATAAAAGTTTAACAAATATTGCAGGGACGTGAGGATTAGCCCTTAAAATAGCTTTCCTCACGTCCTATAGATCCACCTACCTTTATAGGTAGATATGTGGTGGTAGGTACCCTTTAAGCGATATGTAAGAGGCAATACCCTCCTGTACTATATACCAGTACTGTAATAGAGGACATCAGGGCTCATATGCCAGATTTTTGGCGTTCAAGCCCTGAAATTCCTTGTAAACCAAGAATTATGATTATTTCCCTCATTAGACCATGTCCATGAAAAGTGGTCATGGAGGCATGTGAAAGTCTTTTCCTGATCACTAAACTCCACGTAGCAAAAAATAGTCATCACAAAGCAATTACTAGATAACGGTGAATACTGGACTATATACACATGAAATATGGGGGCTGCACACAGCATGTAAGGATAGCAGTAAGGTGCAGGCCATATAGACCAGAGATATGTTTATAGGAGACTAGTAGTAGTGCAGCCGCCATACTGGAGACTGTAAACATGCATTCCTGGGGAACAGGCAGCTGCGCATTGAGGGAGCCGACCTCGGAGGTGCAAGCGTTCCCGAGAGCCGCATGACATCACTGGTTAAGGAAGGGGGCGGGATAAAAGAGGAGCAGGGTGCATGAATAAATTATTAGTAGAAGAGTGCTCAGCACCCTGTGTGACATGCTGAGGAGCGCCCGACGCTACTTTGCATAAATCAAAAAGACTATTTCTGCAGAAATTACAAAGTTTTATGGATATGGAAAAGAAGTGCCTGCATCAGCGTGCACACAGCTTTTTGTAAGTGTGCTTGGCTTACAAGAAGCTTATCTAAGTGGTAGATTTCCTTTAATCCCTTGCCGCACCATGACATTCCTCAATATCATGGTGCGGCAACGAGTCTATGAAGAGGACTTGGGTTTTTGCTGCATAATGTAGACACTCAAAGCCGCCGGGGGCATTGAAATGCCGTCCTCACATGGGCACCGCCATCTTGAGCTGGATCACCCCCACCCCGATGTCATTGGGGGGGGGCATTAATCCGTTGCTGTGACAGCCAGGATTCTATTTGAGACTCCCCTGCATATCATTCAGCATAATCAGCACACTAGCACCTGCTCCTCTTTAGGCCCAACCATGCCCTGAGCATCACCCAGCACTCAAAGTCCCCTCACTCATACGAGTGAAAAAAAGGGGCCCTTCATAACCCTGTGACACCCCATACTCTCTTCTAGGGGCACAAGCCACCTACTGGTCCCACCTACTGTGGCGACAGCTCCCCGGCGGAGGCCCAGCATGACAGCACTCAGCCCACAAGCTAGAGCTCTGAAGCGCCCTCGGGACCCGGTATCTGCAGTTCCACTCATGGCGGTCGGTGAGAGATCCGGGGAAGGTCTAGACGCCACACCGTCCTGCAAGAGGATTCCCAGGTCCCGGTCCGCAACGCACTCTCCCCTACATGGCTGCTGGACACGTGGCATCACCCATGCTGGTGCGTCCCGAGTCTAGAGAAGATGTCTCCTATGGCCAGAGTGCGTGTGCCACTGCCGGAGTGGTCCCTATGCCCAAGACCTACATGGCGGCAAGAATCAGTGGAAAGAGGTGATGCTACAGTGATACTGCTGTCAAGATCCTGGACATACCCGCTGATGGAGATGCAGGTCAGAACTCCTTCCCCTAGCATCCAGAGCTTCTCCCTGATAGTGAGGAGCAGTGTGATCCACCTTGCACAACACTGGCAGAGTCCCATACTCGCACAGTGACCCCCTCACACTCACTGATGGTAATTGTGGGGGTCCACCAGTGTTTATCTGCCGTGGGCACCCAGGTTTCACTGACCCAGGCCTCACCACCAGCCTCACAATGCGCACTACAGCCAGTTCGGCGTGTGGCACCAGACACAGGGCCTCTCCAGCCCACAGCACAAGCCTGTACACACGGAGTTGACCTGGACCACCCTGAGATTCCTGCCCATGCCCTGGATGTCACATCCTCAGTCCTTTCACCATGTGCCACCCGCACTCTGGATAGTACCCAGCCTGGCAACATCCAGGGAACTCAACTGTTGATGCACATATCACTACAGCAATTTGAGCAAAAAACTAGTTCTTTCCATCCTCATCTTCATCAACCAGGGCAGCTTGTCCCGTGAGACACCGCAACCCAGCTTCCTTTATTGCATTCTCCGACCATGTCTCCTTGTGTTTTTGTGGCTATGCAGTCTCCAGAGGGAGTTACTTCCCAGGCCCTTAGCCCTGAGGCCTCAGGTTCCCCTCCAGCTCCCATTTTTCCTTTATCCAAGATCCACCAGCCATCCCTACTCACCCATGCACTAGAGGGCCTGGCAGAACTGCGCACCTTTAAGACACATTTGTAGGCTATACCCACTAAGGAGGACATCGAATGCTACATCTCCCGCCTTGAACAATCCTATAGTGCTGTGATAACTGTTCTGAAAGATGAGGTCCAACAACTGCGGGTAGGTTTGCCTTTCTCAAGCTACACATTTATTGCCTAACCTTCACTTTTGCTACTCTATACCTCCCCCAATCGTTCCCCAGTAGCAGTATGTAGAAACATCCTAGCTGCATTATCAGAGTTGTTAAGGATTATCAGGATGTTGGTGGTGGGCGGTGACTTTAATTTCCCTCTAGACGCCAGGTCCGACACCTCAGGAAGGAGTCGCGTTTCATTATGACAGCTAGGGCTTCTCAGGAAATATATGATAAAAGTTCAGATCAACCCCCTTTCCTTAGAACATGTTTGGTATCACTGCATTCCAAAATGGCCGATCTATCAAAATATTTCTGGCGGCGAACCCCAAAACGGAAAATAGCCCCCAAATGTTGAAGTTGCCCCTTTTTTGTCACCTTGCAACACATAAAAATTTTAATTAAAAGTGAGGTTGCACAGTCCGCATGATAGTAGCAATGTAATTGTCATCTCATCCCGCAAAAAGTGACACCTTATTCAGCTCTGTACAATGAAGTATGAAAAAGTTATTGGTGTCATAATATAGCAAAATAAAGATGTTTTTGTACGAAAAAATTTAATTTTTTGAATTCTACTAAAACATAATAATATTTATATATCTCCATGATCTTATATGTTCATGAACGTGCGGACCCAAAGAATAAAGTGAAGGGAGGTGTCATTTGTAGCGAACAGTGAAATCCGAGAAAACAGGACCCAAAAGAATATGGCGCAAATGTGTTTTTTTTTTTTTGTCAACTTCAACATATTTGACATTTTTTTTTCCAGCTTTCCATTACATGGCATGGAATATTAAATACCATCATTAGCAAGTATAATTTACGCAGAAAACAAGCCCATATGAAGCTCTGTACTCGGAAGTGGGGAGTAAAAAATGGAAACACAAAAATAAAAAAGGGCTGTGTGCTTAATGGGTTAATACTGTACTCTCAAGCTACTCCAGAGGCACACTGCTTTATGAATCTTTTTTTTTTTTTAATTTTTAAATTAAATTTTTTCTTAGGAAACTAGTGTTGTTTTGTTCTTGAATGTTACAATCATTGTTATATTATTTTGTTACATCATAATTTATTTAACAGATGAATAAAAATATGTCTATGCTTTTAAAGGTTCCTACCATGAGGAATCAGAAGTGGACCTGATGGTAGATGCCTCCTGCCGGCCTCTGCCCTAATCTGTAATGTAATAATCCTGGAACCTGACACAACTTGTTAAAAAACGTTATTTTAGTAATATATAAATTAACAGCAGAGGCTAGTTACTTTACATATTATTAAAATAAAGTTTTTAACAAGTTAGGTTAGGTTCCAGGATTATTAAAGGGGTTGTCCAAGACTTTCCAAAAAAACAAAGGTGGCCAAGAGGGGGCTGCTTAAAATAATAAACATGTACTTAGGTCCCGGTGCCCTCCGGGTGTCCTATCGCTCCGGTCCGTGCCCCATGTAAACATTCAGCTTCCGGCTGGGTTGATGTAGCCGGCCACGCCCCCACCTGTCCCTATTCACAGCATTGTATATGTGGGATAGATGGGTGTTGTGTCTGGCCGGAAGCTGAGCACAGGACTGCTTCCACGGCTATGTTTGTTTACATGGGCCACGGACCGGAGCGATAGCAGTGCGGGACAACCGGAGGGCAACGGGTGGTAAGTACATATTTATTTTTTTTAGCAGCCACCTCCTACCTGTGTTTATTTGTAAAGTCTCGGTCAACCCCTTTAAGTTACAGATTATTGCAGAGGCCGGACTTCTGATGGAGTAGATTCCTCATGGTAGGTTTCCTTTAACAATATCAATATACATGGATTTATCAATACCCAATATGTTAGAAGGACATGTTACACCAAGATCTCGTTTTCCTTAAAGCATTTTTCATGTCTTGATTCTTGAGGCTGTAGATTAATGGGTTTAGCAGAGGAACTACCACAGTGTTAATTAAAGTGTAGAATTTTTTGTATTCTAAGGTACTTGGTATCATATATTGAATAATATTCATGGTATAGAGAAGGATGACAACAGTGAGGTGTGAGGAGCACGTGTAGAAGGCCTTGTATTTGCCGGTGGTGGTACGGATCTTCAGGATTGCTATGATTATAAAGATATATGGCACAAAAGTAAGAAGAAATGGGGAAACTACAAAAAAAATCAACCCTTCGATAAACGAAAAAATATCCATTAGAGAAGTATCACTGCAGGTTAATCTGATTAAAATGACAACGTCACAGAGGAAGTGGTTGAGTTCAATGGACGTGTAACATGAGAATGTGGATAATATCCAACAAATAGGACTTACGAAGAGAAAGCCCAAGGCCCAGCAGAGAGAAGCCAACATAACACATGTTCTTTTGTTCATTACCAATTGATACCTCAGTGGCCTACAGATGGCCACATACCGGTCATAGCTCATGGCAGTCAATATGTACAACTCGTGAATTGTGAAAGATCCACACATGGAGGATTGAATTATGCACCCATAAAAGGAGATTGTTAGGTCTCCGGTCAAGAAACTGGTGAAGATCTTACATAACATGGTGGTGGTGAAAGAGATGTCAACAATGGACAGGTTGGCCAAGAAGAAGTACATGGGCGTGTGGAGATGACGATCCAAGAAGATCAGTAGGAGGATCATCATGTTTCCTCCAAAGGTCAACATATAGATAATGAGAACTACAAGGAAGACTGTTATCTGTAATTCTAGAGTATCCGAGAATCCTTTCAGGATAAAATATTTAACAATGGTCCGATTCATTTGTAGGTTTTGTAGGTATTGTTGTAAAATCAACAGGAGCCTGATACAAGTAGATCAGTCATTGGTTAACCAACGGAATAGTTTACGAGAGTTGCCCACATGCTACAGAGATAAGTAGTATAGAAAAAGACAGGGATATTTCAAAAATATGTTTAAGGTCACCAAGGTGATAAGTTGGATCCATTCTGTTGTGATGAATACAGGCGTTATCCAGGATCAGTACCTGTTCATATTGAGAAGATATAACCTTTGGCCATCAGCAAATTAAGTAGAGCATCACCTCAGGGGTACGAGGAGTGGTAATTCTAGAAGACAAAAGTGGGGGAATGCATGTAGGTCACAATGTGTCAAGAAAAGAAGAGAAAAAATTAGATCAAAAATTCATTGTTCTTTGAAATAGAACCCAATTGAATGACGTTGTCCAAATGTTCTTCTACGAGGTAAGAAGAGACGGTTGGTTACTATTGTTAGTACATGATACTGAGAGGTTCTGTTTAGATTTAGATTTTGGTTTGAAAAAAGATCACAACTTTGTCCTGTGTAGGGTCTAGAACTTAAAGTTGGTGGTGGCTCCTATATGAACGTTGGGTGGGCCTCCCGACTTTCATTAGTAGCAAGATGGTGGTTATTTCTTATACCATGCACAACACCAGGCTAGCCCCATGACCCCTAACTGTGTCGGTGAGGGAATTTTAACAAAATGATAATATTTTAGTGTAAGTTCAAACAGTCCAATTGGTTTCATTCTTTCTTTAGTGCTTCACCACCCTCGGTGGTGGCCTCACAACAGTTGTCTACACTGACTTTACGTATACTAGTCAAGTCCTATTAATTATCATGTCTATATTCAAAATTAAAGGCAATGGTCCTTTAGGACCACCCTAATATAATGTGAGGCTCAAAATAACCTAAATCCACCTGGTAAGTCCAAACTAAAACTTTGCCCTTAACTTTACAAAACCTAATGCAAACTTGAAGACCACAAAACCTCCTTTTAAGGACAACATATACTTTAGCAGTAAGACCACCTTGAAGAACTGGTCAGATGAGCCACCTTTACGTCCTCTATATGTCCCTTGCAAATGATATATTTGTTATTGCTAGCGCCTTTACCTTTAATTTTTCCAAACATAAAGTATTATTAGTATGTAATAAAAGCATCAGTTATGGCCATTCTATTACTTACAACTACAGATGCACCTCATGGATAATCGGATCTCAGTTACTGTGCTTTCAATTACAGTACACAGACATATATATATACTACATGTGTACTGTGCTTACTAATTAATGAGGTCCCCTGGCTGCAGAAGTGGAACATACTCATTAGTAGATGCTAATTGTTTGCATTGCTCATGTAGGCTAATGACACAATGACATGTGATTGACAACATTATGTTCTGTTCTGTTATATCTTATACTTTATACAGTGTCCTTATTTATGATTAAGTGAAGAAAGAAAAGTCATAATTTTGAACAAGACCTGTCACCAGAATTTTACCACTCAGACTAACAATGCCTGCTGATATGGAGTTACAAGTATTTCCCATATCACCTAAAATTAGCTGCCAGTGAGGCCCTGGCCCACATTTATCAAGAACAGTGCAGTGTCTACTATGTGCAGTTGCCTGTGTAGTGTGCAGGGGGCGCCAGATTCAGGATTTGTGGCGCATGTTTTTCATGAATCTGGTGCCCCTTGCAATGCAGAGTGCAACAACTTTTGGTGCGCCTTCAACATGGGGCGTGTGCAACACGTCCAACCGGAATGCCCATTTTAGTGAAGAAATTTGTGTTGC